>NW_025780028.1:0-52636 GCF_021130785.1 Homalodisca vitripennis
TTAACTTTAACTATTTTTTAGAAATTTATGGTTGCAAAAAACGATCAGATGTACTGCGCAGTATTTTGGTTAAATATATGTAATAATTTAGTTTTCGTTAATTCAATATAAGAAACTAAATAATCGAATTTTATAACTAATATACCTAATAACAAAACAATGATATACATTTATAGAAATGTAAGTGATTTGTAAAACTGTGTTAGATCTGGTGTTTAATTAATTTATTTATATATCATCAAGAATTGATTTATTAATATAACTATACGAAAATTTTTGAGTATTACCATTTAATTTGAGATGTTTCCCTTTTAGAATTGAATGTTTCGCAAAATGATCTAATCATGTACCAAAACCCCTAGGTAGTTCGCCGAGATTTAATCATTAAAGCAAACAACACTAAGTAAATACTTAGTTTACTTGCTCTTCAAAGAAACGATAATTGAGCTAAATTATGTTTGAGTAACAGCAATATAAATTATTATTATTGCTATTTACTCACTTGTGTATTTAAGTCCAAAATAATTTAGTAATAATATTATTGTGTGTTAATACCCTGCATTTGGTAAAACATATAGACTTCTAAACCATATTAAATTTAATGAGTTTTTGTAAACGTTTTGTGAAGAATTAGGTTTACAATAAGTGCCTTAACCTCATTACACTAATATTAGGGGTTTTTAAAGCGTTAAACTCATGAACATAGGCCTTATATGAAATACTTTACTAATTACAGAAGAGAAATTATTAGTAAAACGTTGTATTTCTTTCTAGTAATTAAGATAAATCATGATTTTATTTATACATGTGTGAATTACCTTTATTTGCTCATTTAGCTTCCAACTATATAAAACTATTCAAACCAACTTGTACTGAAAATTTAACATTTCTTAGGATACCTGCTTAGCCCTATTTTTCCTTGGAAATTTCCTCTTTAGGCTACAACCCAGATGGTCTATAAAATAGATAATCTAAACTAAATGTTTTGCGTAAACATTTTATTACGGCACAAAAACCATTTCCTATTTGTTTACATTTATAGAGCTCAATGATGAACTAATTTTGATACTAATGTCACTTTTTATTCTAGTATTGTAGCAACAAGGCAAACTAATTTAATTTAATCTAGATTTTACGTAATGAAACAAAATTGTGAATGGGTACATGTAAGGTATTAAATTTGGTTTCATTAGAAATTGTGGGACAGCATATTTGCAAGTAGGTGAAAGAACAAAATTAAAAGGGAAAGGAACTTGTCACATTCTAGTTATGATTCAACAAACCACTGGTGCCGGGACTACAATTTGTTAGGAAACAGTCGAGCACATTGATTCCATGGTTTATAGCAAGTTACAGTACAAGAGACTTAAATGCACTTATTGTAACAAAAAAAATCATCAACGAGACATCGGCATCTTTTTTCTCTCTGTTAAGGTCACAATACACATTATTTATAATAATACTGGTATAAATTAATAGAATTAACCATGGAATTAGTTATGACATGGCGGGACATAGATGCGGAGCAAAAAATTTGTATTATGTTGTATGATGTATATTTTTAATAAATGTGTAAGTATTAATAGTGTGTTGACTTGAGTTTTTAAACTTCCAACGTTTTCCATATAGAAATACAAAAACTTAATTATATAGTGTGTGGCCTTCATTGTCATTACTAAAGGAATATAGACCTACATACAAAATTTCTCATATTTTACTGAATACCATGTACATTTCTAATACAACGTTCGAAAATCAAATTATGATTGAGTAGTTTGGAAGGCTGCGCTGTATTACTAAAAACCTCGGCGGCCAGACACGCTTGTTATGCCATTCATCAGTTTGGTGTTCATTACCTTGACGGTGCTAACTGCCCATAAAACTTCAGTCCCAGAAATATTGTCAGCAATAGTATAGATCACTCATAAACATTATAAAACTTTTTTAGCAGGATACTTCTTGCAAAAGGTTTTAGCATTGTTATTTTTATTTTTACAAAATATCTTGCAGCGATTTTTTAAAGCTACATTGGGTTTTATATTTTAAATTAAAACTTTAATTTTTATGAAAATTTTGGGAACGAAATATTGGGATTTAATTTTAAAAAGTAGATTGTGAGAATTTAGGATAAAAGCAAAATATGTAATCCTTTGGCAAGTTAGTACTGGTAGTTTTAAAATGTTGGGAAGGCGGTTCACTGCCCTGAATTGATTAGAACTTGTCTTGTTACGTTCTATTATTCTCTCGCTAGTTATGCGATATAGCTGGAACCAATGAGAGAACACTGTCCGTTAGAATTGCATGGAAGCGGGAAGTATATAAGCCCCTAGCTCATAATTTTCGCCCTTTTGTGGCAATTTTCGTGAATTAGTTGATTACAGTGCGCCGTGTTTTTAAATTTTTTTCCGAGAGGGGATTTTCATAGGTAAAGTACCAAATTTATTGTACGTTATATATTGAAATAGTCTTCCACATCGGATATTAAATTAATTTTTTTGTCTTTTCTTATAAGAAAAAAATTTAATTTATTGCAAACTACAGTGCAAACTGCATAATTAATTATTTATCGAAGAACAATATAGCATAATAGAATCGTACAAGTTACATTTGGTTTAAACTTGCAAGAAAATTTAATATAATTTATAACTTGAAAACTTAGTCAATAACTTTAATTAAAATTTGGTAATTTATTAATATTTAATTGGAAACTGTTTTATCGTGAATTGTTATTTGGTAATTAATTGAACTTTTAATAATTGTTTGAAAGAGTTGTAATCTGAATTGCAGAGGACTTGACTGCTAAGGTTCAACTAGTAGAAAGAGAAGTTATTCAAATTTTTATTTTTTAATTGTGAGTGAACTTAGAAGGGAACATTATTATTTAAGTAATTTCTAAGTGGTATTTGATTTTTATTTTGAAAACTTAATTATTTTATTTCAGAAAAGAGCTCAGATTTTAGTTTGATATATTAGAATTAGTATTTTTGTTTTCTTCCAAAGGTTTCTTTTAAAATTTAATAAAAAGTTTTGTCATTCTTTGTGGAAAATAGAAAGATGAAAATTGTGAAACATTCAACTTTAATTTAAAACTGTTATTTTTATTCAAGACAATCCAAATAAAATTTAATAGTTTAAAAATAATAGTAATAAAATTAACTGAATATTCACTCGAAGCTTACTAATAAAATATATATATATATATATATATATATTATTTACGGAAACAAGGCACTTGATGGTCCTGTGTTATACAGCGACCCATGCAGGTCCATCAAGCCCCCTATTTAAACCTTCCATATAACCGTGTTATGAATTTGTTCTCAGCATACATTTATGTTTTATATAACTTTGCTTGATAAATTGTATGCTAATATTTTTTTATATATAAAAACTTTTGTCCACATGCTGGTCCGCGTGTAATGAGCGGCCCATGCTGGTCCTTTTTATACACCGTACAATTAAGCGGTACATGTTGATCCGCGGGTCGTGTGGTTGGTGGTGGGAGAAAGAGGGGAAGGGGGAACCTGCATCTGCCTTTTGATTGTAATATATTGAAAAGACCTGTACTTGCCTTTCGCTTGTAAAACTCCAAGTTGTAAAGCATTTAATTTCACATATTTTATTTCATTTTAAGGTAATCAATAATATTACCTTAGGTGAAAGTAACAGAATATCTTGGATAATCATTAATATTAAAAACATAAATTGCTGTTGCATCTGATCTGTGGTCTCCTTATTTACCCAAAGACATTTATTGTATTTCATATAATATTAAACATATATTTCAATAGAATGCCATTTTTCTAAATCATACGCATTAAAAATATTTTCAGTTTAAACTATTTCTATATTTACAATTATAAATATATGATATGGTAATGCACATGTTTTAATGTAAGTAAAATTTATCTATGCTGTGCATTTTTGTCATAATACTGTTTTTTAATTTGTTAATGGGTCGCGTTTCTGTAGTAAATTTAACATAAAAGTTAATTGACAGTGGCTGGTTTACACACGGAGAATATTATGTCTCATGCGTCTCAATTTATTGCTGGGTAGTTGTGTGGTCAGCAAATCAGCGAAAGAATTGCATTGAAATAGATAAAATAAGAGCTTTATTTTGCCAGAACATTATAAATTTTTTAAAGCACTCTTCAAAGTATTTTTATTTTAAAAATTTTTAAACATGTACATCACATATATTACCCTAACACACTAAAAGAATGTAAACATTCTACATTAATATCATTTTAAAAATAATACACCAATCATCAATGATGAACTTAAATCTAAGAATTGTTTTTAATTTAAACTAATTTTCGAATATGATCAGGGACCAGGAATGTATACACGTATAGGCCTACTAATTCCATACTAACTGCTGAATTACATCTGACCATTTATACTATAAGATAACCAGCAAACATATTTATCTCCTAAAATTATAAATACGGAATGAAATGAAAAATAAAAGTTGTGCATTTTATATAATAAATCTGCCATAAAAATTTTAAATTATAACTATGGTGATACTGAAGGGAGTTGAATACACTAAAAGCTAAAAAATAAACATGATACCAAGTTTATACAAATAAGGTCTTAACATTTCACTTTATTGTGGACAAAATCTTGAGCTGATTTTGTAAAATATTATTAGTTATCAGGTACTGCACTTAATTGTAAAGTTTTAAAATTTATTCCTTTTTTCCTAAATGTTTTATAGATATAAGTGCGCACAAACAAATTTTATTATTTTTATTAAATTCGCTATTTTTAGGTCATTGGCACCTTTAACAATTTTAAGAATACAGAAGGCCAATGCGCAATACTGTTTCTTATGTTACCCATTTTTATTGGCCCTTTAATTTGTAAATTTCGAATGTAACAACCAGTACTTTAGCCTATACTGGTTATGGTTGTATTTTATTTAACAATCATACAAGAATTTTACTTCCTCAAATTTACATATTAAATGTTTGATTTCAAGAAACCACTGAGCACTAATTTAAAGTTACTGAATTTGGGAAGAAATATTTTGGTATTACACAATGAGATATTACACAAGCATATCTCCATATAGCATAATATAAAACCAAAAAATGTAGCTAAGGTCTGTTCACGCTCTACATTCACCCCGATGGTAAAACCAACTCTTCGTTATACTCTGCATTAAAAGATGGCACATAAAAGCATCATAGATCTTTTCACATTCTAATTCTGTATTAAACATATCGGAGTTAGTTAATAATATACGAGGGTGGTCTGAAAAGTTTGCTTTCTGAACGTGAAGATGGAAGGTTCGTTAACAAAAGCTACTGAATTTCGTCTGTTGACAGTTACTAAAAAAAAGTTTTAGCTATTTTCGACGTGCCGTTTTTATGTAAACAGTCGAGTCAGTTGATGTGAGTGTTTTTGTGATATGGACACGATTATCGTGCTGCCATTAACTATTTGTGTTTGAAAGGCAATACGCCTTATTAAATAAAAAATGAGTTTGATTCTGTGTATGGAAACTCTGCACAATCATTTACCTCAGTGAAATTTTGGGATGCTTCATTTAAAAATAGCCATAAAATCTTGATAGACGATGAACGTTCGGGACGTCCAAAAACTGCAACTACCCATGAAATCATCGACAGAGTTAACCAAATGGTGCTAGACGAACACCGAATTAAGGTGAAAAAATTATCAACATTTAGGCATGAGAAAGCTGTCCGCGCGTTTTAATGTCGCGTTTGCTCACGTTAGAACATAAAGGTTCGAGGATGAACATTTCCAACGCTCTTCTGGTGCAGTTTAGGTAAAATAATCCAAATCCGCTGATTAATTACTGTAGATAAAACTTGACTACACCATTATACACCCTCAAAAAAAAGGAATAAATGCTGCTTCTTTGGTTAGGAAAGAGATGACGACTGTTTATGCGATATTAATAGAATTAATTTAATAGATTAGCTTCAAAAAGGAAAACCATTTCAGGAGCATACTATCCATCGTTACTTGACAAGGTAAAGGTAGACATTTTTTAAAGAAACGCCTACATTTGTAGAAAAATAATATAATGTTTCACCAAGGCTACGAACCTTCTCGTCCCTTACCGGTTATGATGGCGAAAATCCATGAATTACGGGTTTTAACTGCTTAACCATCCGTCTTACCAGATCCAGTCCCAAGCGAATTCTTTTCCTTCCTTCATCTCAAAATTGCGCTCGGAGGACAATGTGATCGTCAAATGAAGAGGCAATCGCCTTCGTGAACAATTATTTTTCAGAGAAATATTCCGAGTACAATTTTTTACGGGTTACAGAGATGGTATCGCTGATAGAAGTGTGTAGAGTGACAAGGAGACTATGTTGATTTTTTTATTTCACAAATTATGTCATGTTTTGTTAGGTCGGAAACTTTTCAGACCACTCTCGTAGATATAAAGCATTATTAAGACCTACATAGGCTTTTAAGACCTACATACATTGAATGTAGAAAATATTTGTCAAGTTCATAAATTAGGACCAAAAAACGGATGGATATCAAAATTTTATTTTTGTACGTAATTTAGAACTTTAGGAAAGGAAAAAATATATTTTCATAAATAATTACTTATTTAAAGTTACACATATCTTAAAAATGTCTATATTTAAATCAAATATAATTTAAGAATTTTATTATGAATAAATAAAAAATATTCCCACAACAAGCGACTTTTCTAGCACGTACTGTAAAATGTATTATCCTTATTATCAATGATTTTTTAGCCTGGATATAACATGAAGGTATTAATAATATTATAAATGGAAAATTGCTTATGTTTGTTTGTTTTACTTTCACGCTTTAACTATTTAACCCATTGTACTGCAATTTTACGTAGACATTCTTAGGGTTCCTTGGATGAATATATGCATATTCTTATTTCGAAAATCTCTTTGGGCTACGCCCTACTGGTCTATAAAATAGCTAAAAATTCTATTATCCGTCTCTACAGTTACAAAAATTAGTTAATTAAAAGAGCCTTTTTAAATGTCAACTGTTGTAAAATATTATAGGTGCGAATTTTGCACATTGATTATTTTATGATTATCATTATAGATTTCTTTGTGTTAGGGAACCGCCCCAAATAGACAATGGCGTGAAAGTACCGATAAAAAGGTTTAAAAATATATATATATTTTTTAATACATATCAACGTTTTTACACACCTAATGCTTAAGCCGAATAAGGCTGCTTTACTCATATGTGCATTGCACTTGATTAGGGTGTCTAGCCTAATAAGCACTCCCCCCAATTCTTTCACATTCATGAAAACGAATTCAAGATATTTCTATCGATTTAAACACTACACGACACAGTAATAACAGCTAAATATACTCTTATGAGATAAATATAGAAGAGGTTTCCAATGTTGCTTGATTTTGAAACTTCAACGCCGCGCGCCTTAGTTTTGCGTATATAGTTGTTTTGATTAAATCAAAATTTTCCTGAAAAATAGTAACACTTACAAAGTAATATGTGTTTTTGTTATGGTTAATGTTACGAATATTGCACGAATTTTGTACGAATATTGTCCTATTTGTGTTATTTTTTACTTAATAATTAAGGTTAATAACATGATGTTAACAAAAATAAAAAAATGTTTAACATATATAAAATGAGAAATGAAAATAATAGAATTGTTTCAGCTTTAAAGAATTTCCTTAAGTTGTGAACCTGGCAATCAGCGATAAGATAGATGGTCGCTTAACATTGCTTTGCGGATACCAATCCAAGAATAAATGGCAGATTTTCCAAATAAACCTATATAGAGCACACATAGTAAATATTGTAACAGTTATGAACGAACAAAGATTACTCCATACAATAAAAATATCATATGTGAAATCCACCGCTCCTTCCCAGGATAGGAAGCATCGCTATCAAATGCTCCCTAATCTATGTTATGTATATACGATGGATAAACACTCAGTAAATCGCGTTAAATTACTGATTCCATCCTAGAGTTTAGAATATTTGTTTGCACTAAGTCTGGTGCATAAATCTTAAAACAAGGCGTTCTTAAAAGTGTGTCACAAAGTTCTGTGTCTGATAGTACTTATGATCCCTAACCAAATATGTCCTATAAGGAACTGAGACCTATTTGGTTGGATTTAAACTCTATCAACATTTAAACGCTACGGGACACCAATGCACAATACTGTTTCTTATTTACCATTAAATGTTAAATACATACTGTAACTTTTGATGTTAACCTTTCACTGAAACCCATTTCGTTTATAAATTACTGCACGTTATCCAACGATCATACTTGAGTTCCTTTCTCCAAATAACATACAAATGTTTCCGTCTTATAGCAAAAAACCACTATATACTAATTTAAAGTTACTAAACACGGGAGGAAGTATTTCCTCACTACATAATGAGTTACATCAAATCATAGATATCTCCAAGTAGAATAATAATAAGAATCAGCAAATCTGTTCACACTCTACATTATCATTTGCAAAACCGAGGTCTCGTTATACTCTGCATTACCAGAAGGTTTAACAAAGGCAACACATATAAGCTTTTCACATATTACCTCAATATAAGTCGTAATGGAATAAGTTAATAATATAGGAATACAGCAATATTACGGGATATTTACGATTAATATATGTGTAAATGAGAAAATTTTTGTGATGAAGTCCACATTAAACGGCCGATGCCGACGATAAAAAAGTGAATTTTGTACTGTACGTAGATAAATAGTAACTTCAGGACGTGACATTTCTTAATTTTAATGATTTGAGAAAATTAAATTTGTTAAGATTAAATATAGCTTTAAAATGTTTTTTAAAAAATATATAAATATATTTAAAAATGTTTTATAAAATAAATTCCCGACATTTTCTTCAGCCATACTACTTGCACCTACTTTAAAAATTCATATCTTTATCATTAACAGTTTTTAGTTCTAGTTATGAGATGAATCTAAACAATTTTTTAATACCCAAAATTGCAGTCCATTAGGAATAATCAAAAAGTCAACCTTAAAGATCGGCTGCCAACACAGAGTTAAGTGGAAGCGAGCGTTAGTTATTGAAGTGTTTTAGAAAAACTCATGAATGAATCCCTGACCAAGTGCAGGAGGTGCTGACCACGGTCACGGCACGCAGGACAAGAGTACCATTGTCGCGTCGTAGTGGTAGTAAGAGTACTACTACTATATTGGTCAGCGGGGCGGATGTTCATTCTTTGTCATTCGACTGCTCGCTCTCTCTCGCCCACTCGCCCTGTTCTTGACAGAAGACTGGAAGCGAGTTTCCTCGGTGTCCTGCACCTGCACTGAATGCACTGTTTGCTCTGATCGCAGAACTGTGAAAACTGTTCACTGAGCACCGAAGCAATAGAACCTGATCTGTCATGCAGTGATGAATATACCGAGCCAGCACCGCAGTAGTCATCTATGCATTAGGTTCAAGATGCAACCTAACCTATACTTCAGATTGAGAACAAGCTAAGTAATTTCCTTCCTCTTTTTAATCAGCTTTCATTGCGCCCTCTCATGAATGACGTGGTTGGTAAAGTCTATCAATACATTAGAACAGCGTGTATTAAAATTATCGCATGAGTATTGAATTTTAACGATGTTTATGACACTGTAGACAGGGAAAAGTGCGTTAGCTGAATGATGAAGAAGTTAATATCTACGCATGTCAATATTTCAACTGTATTAGGATTTTAGTCCAATATAAATTTTCATGATAGGCAGGAGTTTGGAAAATGATTGTTTTATGACAGATGTTTCTTTATATTGCTATATAAGTAGCCAATTGGAATGGAACATCATGTAAGTTGATATTATGTTAGGCCAACGGTTTCAATGGTTGAGTGTTCTGAGTGGCGCGTTTATTATCTGGAAAGCGATAGCCTGGAGTTAAAAATATCAGGGAACCGCTCCAGAGAGAACAGTTCAATAAGACAATACTCTTGAATTGAAGACGATATCGCAATTATAATATATTAACAGTGCATATTAAAAAGAATATTATAAAATGTTTTCTAACTGTATGGTATTTCTTAAAACCTTTCGAGCAAAATAAAGAGTATAACAAAGAAATGGTAATTTTTCCACAACATAAAATTCCTTTGATACATAAAAAAATCATTGTAGTGTTTTGATGATTTAAAATAAATTTAGACATACTAGTATGCACAAGAGGGAAATTTGTCAGGCCAAAATATTATTTTTTTAAAATGTTGAATTTATTGTTAATTAAATAAATTTTCACTTTTCCTAAAAATATCACAGCTAACAGCTAAGCATTCACAATACAAATATTTACTTTTTGTATGTTGATAACTTCTTCTTTAGTTATTATTTATTTTATGAATATATTTGCCAAATAATTACTCAATAGAAAATATGAGGTATTATTAATCTATAGTATACAATTTTGTATACACGTTTTGTGTGCAATACGAAACAAAGATATTAGTGTTATTACCACTCTCTGGCTAGTGCCTAACCAAACTCTATAGAGTGACACAGACCATCAGGAAATTCAGTGTTCCTCAAATAGATATGAAGCTTCATGCACAATTTCAAGTCAATAGCACATTTAGTTATCGGAATATCGTTCGGAAACACAGACAGAGAATCATAAATTAAGTTTTTCCAGCCCCTCGAGTTACAGGCTTCACTAATCTTAAACCAATAACACTAACACTATTCATTAATTAAATACATTTCTAAGGTTTTAAATTTGTTTGAACAAAATTTTTCAATTGTACATGAACAATGTTACATAAATAAAATCTATCACTAAATCTTTAAAGCAGAAATGTGTGTCTTTCCGTTTGTTTCTCGGGGAGATCTATAGGACGGTAAATTTAAAATGTGGGAGGTTTATACAATCATATTTAGTATTATTGCCACATTTAGGAACTACATTGGCTTTTTGTATCAATAAAAAGGTCATGGATCTATTTACATATAAAACTATAGACTTTAATAGATGATTCTACGAGTTTTCACTCCGGAAGCAAACCGATATGAACCTCTAGAAATTCGTCTGAGTCGTCCCGAATCTGCTGTGCCGGGCGAATCTCGGTAAACAATATAGTAATAATATTTCATATTACTCTATATTTAATTCTTATAAAACATTCATCAATGGTTTTTAATTCAATCCCATCATTCCCCATCAAAAACAATACCATACTTTGCTGCGTTTTGTATTAAGGACATTTTAATAAATCATTATTACCAGTTTTCCTTAAAAAATTCTCTCAATAAATATTATAGACTTGAAAACTATGCCATCACTCCTATCACACAATAACATTCTCAAATCTGCTACTTACAAAATTAAAAAATAGTTTTAAAATACCATTTGATATATACTCTTGAGTCTTTCGCCTAGCTGACCACTGTGACCCTGGCTTATCTCGGCTCTTTACAGGAAAAGTCAAATGTTTTTCTTTGGCGCTTAGTGCAGGACACTGTCAATATTAGCACTATCAACAAAACATTTACTGTATTCTAGATTTAACGAAACTTTACAGTACAAAATATGTAAACAATAAAAACACAAAAACCACGAAATTCCTTGAATTTCTGATTGCATCAAAAATTTTTGCTCTTCGCAACTTGTCACAGTATTGCTCCATCGGAGTCTTGAAAACGGCATATTTTTGCCTAATCTAAACCTTATCTAGGGTATGGAATTAAACTCTGGGTAGCTGAGCAAAACACAAGTTGGAACGGGTCTTCAGACTCCAAAAAAGAACTGTGAGAATGATTTTTGGTTTTTTTGAGAGCCAGAGAGTCATGCAGAGATGCTTTTAAGTAGGTCGGGTTACTGACTCTGTCGTGTTTCTATATTCTCAAGGTGATCCTTTACTCCAGATCAAAGTGCGCTTTGTTCGAAGGGGGGGGGGGTTTCACCATCATGGGAGTTTGAGGTAACTTGATAACTTTCGAGTTCAACAACACAGAAGAAATGCTTTCAGAAAGTTGCCTTCTCAAGTTGGTGTCGGACTAATAACAGTCTACCTGAAGGTATTACACAACAAAATTAAAAAAATGTAAAGATCGGTTCAAAACTATTTTGGTGCCAGAGGTATTTTACTCTGTTGACGAGTTTATTACGAATTGCTGGGACAATTAAGAGCACAAAATTTCACAAAATCGTTTTGTCAGCCCTGTAAACGTTAATAAAATAATTATAATAATTTCTTTATTGCATTATTTTAAAAATTTTTACATCGTATCGCAATAGCCAATAGTTAAAGTAAATGTACGCGATTTTATCTACACATTGACGCAACCTCATATTCACAATTCACACAATCATTCAAGACACAATCGCATTGACCTCAGATCCAGCACTCTCAAATATCCCAGCGGCTTATCATGAATTTAGCAACAGAGTAGAAAGCCTTGGACACCAAAAGGAGATTGAGACGCGTTTTAAAATGATTTTGATTATTGGAAATTTTTATTTCTTCAGGGAGCCTGTTGATTAATTCTGACACCAACTTCTTGGGGTAGATGTTGCGCTAATGTCAATCTGCGTTGATGAGTTCGAAAATTGTCCCTGCCTCTAGTGTCATATTGATGAACGTTCCTGCCACGAATCTTGATGCACCATGATCTGCAGTACATGATCACCTCAAAAATATAGAAACAGGGCAAAGTTTGCAATCTCAACTCTCTGAAAGATTCCCTACACGACTCTCTGTAATTAAAATTTTCAATGATTCTTACAGCTTTTTCTGGAGTCTAAAGACGCGCTCCATTTTGTTTTTTGCACAACTTCCCCAAAGTCTTATTTTCATACGCAAAATGAGGATGGATTAGGCCGTAGTAGGCCATTCTTAAAACTTCTGGGGAAAAAAATTTTGCTAGATTGCGCCGAGCATAAATAGTTGCCCCTCGGTTCGGGCCGGCAAAGAACGATTCAGAAGGCTGTTTTCTGGAAGGACTGCAATTGTTTAAGTTTATCTTCTGTGTGAACAGAGCCCTTTCATAGTTCCGGGAGTTTAATATGGAAGTGAGGTCATTATATACCGTCAATATCTTTATAGTTATAACGAGAGAATAGCTACTGAGTGGTTGGTAGGTGTTCACATTATGTTCTATTGATTACGGTTTATTGCAAAAACTTATCTGACAATTCTTTCGCCGTTCTTGATTTTAGAGGCATTAGTGATTTTAGTTCATCCTGCACAGTTTGTATGAATTCCTAAACTGGGAAGGATGCGTTAGATTTAAAAAAGGATTGCATTTATGTGTCAGGAAAATAATTTTACTTTATAAAGATTCATTTTTGCACATATTTAATGTAATTGAGATTTGTAGTAGTATTTGGATAATATATAACTAAAAATGTAGTTATCTCAAATAAATATTTTTCCCGTGAAAACGATTGTTTTTAACACTAAAATAAACTTTGAATAAATCACTATTTACAATTAGTTTAAAAGATTTTACCAATGTGTGAATTCCTATATTTTAAAAATTATTATGTGACAAGTATATCGTTAAAACATGTGACATTTGAGTCAAACAGCAAGAAGAAGTGAATCAATTCTTGATTTGCTCATCATTTTTAATTCTTCATGTTTAGTTCATGATTATTAACCTTTTATCACCGGGTAAAAAATATACTTGATTATTAAGCATACATTCAGTATAACTACGTACCTGACTGAGCGAGTACAAACAAACGAGGCGATCACAACATAAGTAATTACTGCAGCTGCCGTCTTATTGTCGTCTGGTAGATGCAAAAATCCCAGTCGGCAAGACAAATTTTAAATTGCGCAGTTATCTATCTAGTAGTTGTATACATAAATTGTCGGAAGATGTGGCTTTGCTATCGTCTGTTCAGTAAAGAATGACCATCAGTACACTTTGCTATATCAGTTTGGTCGGCCATAAACTTACCGTCATTTAAAATTCTGACCACCGCCGCAAATTATATAGAGACCATGGTTTTGATATCAAAAGGGGTTTTTGGTTATAGTTTAAGGGGAATTTATTTTTCATAAGGTTTCAATGTGATATCAATGCAGCAGAATACGCTGGCTCGACCTAGTTGTAGTATTAGCGTATTCATTGCCGGACCTAATACTTTCAAGTAATAATAGCGCAAAATCAATTCTCCTCTGTGACCGCTGCATCGTTTATTAGTACAATCGTTCTTCTCTATACTGAATTTCTTCCTTATTCTGTTTCATAAGATTAGTATTGATTAGTCACCTATGTGGACGGACAGGATACGACTAGTAAGGGTCTCTTAAGAAATACTACAATTGGTATGCAAGGCAAAATCTGCAAGGCCCCATGGCCAAGTCTGACTCAGAGGCGTGGCCGGAAGCCAACTAGCGTTACTTCTTAAAGCAATGAAGTTATCTAGATGCAAATATAAATTAATGACGAAACTGAAGGCTCTTTAATATATTTTTTCTAAAAGAGGTATTGGTACCCGATGAAAGCGACCTTTGAAGAAAGTTGCCGCGTTAAGTTTGTCCGCTATTTTATTTTAATAAGACAGTAGATATGTTAAAATTAGCCTCCATATGAGAGGCATTACAGTCTATTGAACATATTAACGAAAAGGGGAAGGCTTTGTCCAGTTTGGAATGCCTATTCTATTAAATTTGCTTTCTTGGAATACTGATCTGGAACAACCATCATACGATAAACAAACTACAAGGCTAAACGTGGCGGCAGTAGTTTCAAACTGAGGCATCGCCGGGTTGATCTCATTTCGTGAAAATTTGGACTAACAACGTAGCTGATTGTGCATGTACCTTTTACATCAAAACTCAAACTCAAACTCAAAAATCTTTATTTTTACAGTTTTTCAACCATACAATAGTGTCGACCAAAAATAAACGAAGTAATCCAGTACAACAGTAATTACATATGATTATCACATTGCACATTTCTATGGGTTACAATAAGAAAAGAGCTATCTACAACTAGCTCGTTCCCATACCTATTTACATTCAATTCGTCATCAGGACAAGAAATCCCCGATGCTGTAACAACACCGCTGTAATAGAATTTTCTTTACCCCGTTTCCGAAAGAACTGAAATTATTCTCTGACTTGAGCTCCCCCGGTAGTGCATTGTAAAGCCTGATCCCATTATATTTAAGGTGGTGTTCATAAAAAGCAGTTTTATGCCTAGGAACAGAGATTTTTCCCGATTCCCGGAGATCGTAGATGTGTGGAAGAGTGTCAGACTTGAACAAAGGTAAGTTTCTATGGACATACTTGACAACACGTAGAATGTAAATGGATGGAAAAGTTAATATGTTGTTGTCAGTAAAAAAGAGGTTTGCAAGAAGAACGCCATGATTTCCCAAATATTATTCTAATTGCTTTCTTTTGAAGCTTGAATAATACTTTGGTCCTTATGCACTCAAAGCCCCAAATTTCAATGGCATATGATAAAGAAGGATATACAATGCCATAATAAGCAGCTAGTAAGACATCGGTACCAGCGAAAGCAGACAGGCGCCTCAACACAAAGATTCCCGAGCTAATCCTTTTACAGACCGCATCAACTTGCTGAGCAAAATTAAGACCTATGTCAACGATGATCCCAAGAAACTTAATGTTAAGACATGGTTCGATTGTATCATCACCAATTTGAAACATTCTGTTATCATCACCGACAGAACTCGCAATCTTAAAGTCAACGACTTTAGTTTTTTCACTGTTTAAGAGTAAGCGGTTCTCCTGAAACCACTGCATTAAAGCACCTGTCTCCTCATAAATAGCAACCTCAAGTTCATTGTGATGCCGAGCTGAAATTGAAAAGGTAGTGTAGTCTGCAAAAAGGCAGACTTTTCCTCTAGTGACCTGTTTGGGTAGCTCATTCACAAAGAGAAGGAAGAGAATGGGACCAAGCACTGACCCCTGGGGAACTCCCCTAGAGACCAATGCCCGTGATGACCGAACCGATGTTAGACAGCCACTGCTATCCACATAAGGTATTTGAACCAACTGACCTCTTCCACCAAGATAGCCAGAAATCCACGAATGAGCGACACCTCTTAGTCCAAGACAAGACAGCCTACGTAACAGGATGTCATGATCAATCATGTCAAATGCTTTTGACAAGTCGAAAAAGATCCCAGTACTTTTCAAGCCAGAATCCAGGGACTGAAACCACAGAAGAAACCAAACAATGCATGGCATCAGATGTCGATCTATTCTTCATAAACCCAAACTGATTCAAAGAAAACACCTGGTTTGAATTCATGAATGACAGGAGTCTTGTTAGGAATATGCGCTCAAACACCTTAGACAATGTGGAAGTGAGCGAGATGGGCCTATAGTTGTTACAGTCGTCCTTCTGTCCCCTTTTATGAACTGGTCTTATAATTGCATTTTTTAGTGATGAAGGGAACTGACCTAGGTTGAATGACAGGTTTATAAGATACGTAAGAGGTTTGACTATTGCATCAGCGACATGCTTCAATAGCTTTGGAGAGATTTCATCAGGTCCAGCAGAACTTTTAGGCTTTAGAGATCTAATTTCCCTCATCACCTCTTCTTCTGAGGTAGGAAAAATGAAGAGTGTTTTACTGATCATTTCCGGCTGTACAACTCCGTGCGACGACCCAATACTACTGCCTGTAGACATTGGTTGACCGATACTGGAATAAAATGAACTAAACACTTCAGCCACCAGATTGGGTTCCACCATCCTGGATCCTTTCTCGTCAGACAGATGGATGAAATAAGTTCGCTCACTGTTGGATGATCTAAGGTCGTTGATGATTTCCCACGTTGTCTTTGTTTTGTTGGTAGCCTTCTGGATCCTATTTAACACAGCATCAGACTTGTGCTTACGAATCTCCTTTTTGTACATCCTTCTCAGTTGCCGGTATTCAGATCGGAGAGGGTGAGCTGCTTCTAGATGATTCGAGTCAGAATAGAGAGAATGCAGCTGATCCTTCATAGATAACAGTTGTGGAGTAAGTTTAGGTTTCAAAGTTGAGTTTCTACCTTTCATAGACTTCCTGAGTAAAGGGAAAGAAATATCAAAATAATATTTCAACTTATTCATGAAGACATCAAACAATGTATCAAGACCACCCAATTCAAAAACTTCACTCCAAAGCTCCCTTTTGAGATGAAAGTGGAAACTACGAATATTTTGCGGTGTGAATTGACGTGATAACCTGTACAAAGGGCCAGAGTTCAAGTCAGCGACAGAGAGGTTAAAAGTAGCTAACTGACCATGATGATCAGATAATGCGGTTAACACAACCTCACTGTTTACCAGCCGATCATCTATGTTAGTAAAAATGTTAACAATCACAGTCTTAGAGTTTTTTACCTCTCTAGTGTAGGATGTGATTGTATGACGCAGATCAAACGAGGTCATTGTGTGGAGAAATCTTTTACACCATGATGACGCAGATGACAAGTCTATATTAAAGTCGCCTACAACAACTAGGTGTTTTTCCTGATAAAAAACACTGTCTAAACAATCACTTATACTGCTCAGGAACTGTTCGCAATTATAGGTAGGAATCCTATAAACAGCAAAGACAAACATAGATTTGCCGCATGCCAGTCTCACCCTGGCACCAGCCATTTGGCAGAAGTCTTCAACGCAAAATCCAGACACATCAACAGCCTCCGACTCAATGTGGCATCCAGTCAATATGCAGACTCCACCTTTTAGCCGGGCCTCACGACAGTATGATGACACAACCTTGAAGTCAGGTAAACTAAAACAATTAAGCTGCTCGCTAGTCAAGTTTATGTTCAGTCAAACATACTACGTCATGACTTTCACATTGAAGATGGATCTGAAGTAGATCGGCATTAGATTTAAGGCCACAAATGTTTTGGTGGAAAACAACAATTGGCCTCTCCCGGCCACCCCTGGCATGACCATTCGAAGCAAGGGAAGCGCCCGTTAGGTATTCAGCTCTCGGCCCCAGCTCTTCCATAAAAAATTATTTTGTACTGATGAATGGGTCCAGACTCCACTTCTCACCACCGGATAGCAGCTCGATCTAGGTTTTGATAAATTTGGCTTAAGATCATTACTGCTCGACGACCCGCTATAGAAGGGGTTTGAGGCACCAGACACCCGCAACTTTCCATCTCGTTTTAAGTTGGAATTATACCATGTTCTAGTCATGAATCGTTTGTCCATACTGTTTGAGGACGAATTTAAATGGTTTCTTTTATGAACAACAGGTTTGGTAGATAAAAGAGCTCCGCGACTTACCGCCCCCCGAGGCCCGAGCGCACCCAAAACGAGGTCCACGATTAAGCGTTTCCCTGCCATATTAAAGTGTAGCCCGCGCCCCGCGTAACAGCGCCTCGGAACACCTTCAATAGATATAAAAGTTGCATGTCTATGTGAGTCCACTAAAGTTTTAAGCTTTCTATTTGTTTCGGAAATGAGGGGATTCACACTTGTATTATTATCAATGGTTTGAATTTTAATGAGAGTGCTTTTGTGGTTATTTCAACCAAAATGCCAAAGCGCTGATGGTCAGTACAACAGGCCGACGACGAAAACCGGCCCTTCTGAACCGGGCGGTGTGGCTCGCCTGGGTTGACCATTCAGGGTCGCGTGTTGAGTCCTATTTTAATTAAATCGATACTCCGAGCGCCGCGGGGACTACCTGCCCGGACTGACCTGACTTGCAGAGTCCCAAGTATCAGGAAGTCCTTCTAGAGAGAAAGACACACTAAGGTAAATATTTTTGAATTAAGGACAAGTCTGCAATTTCAAATATCACAGCAGGGACAGATTATAAAGTATAATTAAATTACATTCTAACCAATATAGGTTAAAATGTCTCCGATATACTATTAATACAAAGGCATTATAAAAGATATATTTACTGTAAATACAACTGCACAAATTTTTAGACAAAAAAATCAGTAATTGTATGTGTTTCCGCCGCCTTGTATGTGAGTGGTTGACCTCCATTGTCTAGGTTTGGGGTCCACACACAAAGTGTAACACAAACACGTTATAGCGATAGGGAAATAACCACCATAAAATTTAATGCTCATATACGAATATAAATAGACAAAAAAAACCATTTAGTTTGTTGACGATTTTAATTTCAATATTCTAATCATGCCACAGACTCTAATGTAATATTAGAAAGGTACTCTTTTTATTTACAGTTTTATACAAACTATTAGTCATCAAAACTGAGATCTGACAATAAGACAGATCTGAGATGATAGTGTATTTCCTCCCCAGGCACGGAATATACAACATTTTTGTAAATCTGTTTCGTAGCAAATTAGCATTTTATTTTTAATTTTCTTAGAAATAAATACGTTGATACGCTAAAAAAGTAAAGGTGATAGCTTTTAGTAAGAAAACTAACGAAAAACAATGCATAATAAAAATTGGAGTAGAGTGTTCTCAATCTATTGATGGTAGATCGTTAGAGAAATCGTTAAATCGTTAATATGTCTTCGAAACTATTAGAAACTATTTAAACAAACCTAACTTATCAATTAGTAAGAAGCTAATTTTGTATAATAATATTTTTAATTAATAGACAAAAACTTCAAGATACTTTATATCTTACAATTCAATGGCCCAATAGAAGTAATAGTTATTATCAGTTAAAGAAGTTTTAAACTAACATAGAGTAGATTTTGACAGGTGGGAACCCTTTTGAGTGCAACTTGGAAAATTGTTACTAATTCTAATTCATAATCTTCATGATATAAACGTGAGATGTAAGAATTTAAACTCAACGAATTTATCTCGCACGATCTAAAATAAATTTCTATAATAAAACTATAGTACTAACTTTATGGACTGCTCGGCTACATATATAATTCGAATTACCTTTATTCCAGTAAAAATTTCATTTCATTTAATTTATTTGTTTCCAAACAATACATACATACATTTTACTTACAGAAATTGTAAAAAGATAATTGTACTGCAATAATTCCTTCAGAGACTCCCACGTCGTTATTCTTAACTCTAGTAATTTCCAGTTTTCTAATGAGATTTCTTCTATTAACGGAATCAAAAACCTTAGCTTGGTCTAGGAATGTCACTATAACGTGTTTTGTTATGTATGTGAAATTAACTTAGTAACGTAAATTAAAGCATCGGATGTAATTTTTTTCTTCTCTAAAACCATAATGTTCGTTGGCTACAATGTGAAATTGCTTTAGGTAACTCGGTAACTGAATTTTTACATATTTCTCGAGAATCGTATCTATTGATGTCAAAAGTGACATTGGTTTAGTTACTGTGTTGTGATTTTAGACCAGACTTAGAGATAAACATAGTCTTATAGCATTCAATCTAGATCTGTTAAACTGTCATATTATAATACGAGTATATTTAGTTAATTTTATTTCTACAAAATCGAATTGTTTGAATCCAGCTTCTTCTTGTCTTCTTGTAGTCAAACGACATGTTTTTGTCTATTCCTCAACTCGACTACTTTTTTACTATCCTCAAATATGTAAGGTGTTTTCTCAACTGATTTTAAGATTAGCAAGGCCTTTAAAATGCTAAAAAATTCAATTTTAAACTTGATATATCGATAACACAAGATTTCGTTAATATTGAGAACATAGTACATTTCTGAATAACGTAAAATCGACTGTACGTTACTGGACTAGAATTCATTAGGCCTATTCAAATCCATTACCATAAAACACTATTTTAATTAAAAACAATAATACATTTTGTTCATTTAAATCTTAATCCTCATAGTGCCTCGACAATATATGCCATTCTTTATTTTTTCGAAAAGCAGTTACCGCCGTTGAGTGAAACGAGCATAATATTTCTCTCTGTTCTGTTTAATTACGGTTTTGACGTTACCGACCATGATACTCTAAGGGGGACTTACGGTAGTATATTTCGGTCTAGGCTGATATATGTTTTCTAAAAATTATATGCTTAAATATTTTTCGTGATATAGCATCTTAACTCTCTGTTATTAATTAATTTATTACTGCAATTATATTGTTTTCTACAACTGCAATGTGTTAAAAATTCCAAAACAAAGCTTCAGAAATAGAAACTAAAATTATATACAAATTAAAAAAATTGAAGTTACAAATTTATAAACATTTAATTGTTTATTTAAGTCCTAAATTATTTATGCCTCAAAACTCAAAATTTATCTGGTCGGAAAGACTTTTTACTGTTTGCATAAAGTTCTCGAGTTCATTTTGATATCATTAAGAGTTTTACGTTTACTTTATGATAATACTTTGTTATTATTATTATTTATATATTGTTTGTGTAATTTTATGTAAATAAAATATGTTCTTTTGTTTGAATAAATAAAAAAATACGATCTTTAAGTCAGATATTATGATAACAATAATATTATTATTAACATGATATTTTTTTACGTTGTTTGTGAAATAATGGCTTTTGTAAATATTTGATTAAAAGATGGTATAAAATCAATTACATGGGTTATTACATAAATTTTTTGTGTATTTTAAGTCAATACCAAAGGGTTTTGAAGTTCATTATTTGATTTTTAAATGTTGGTCAAACATAAAACACCTTTTGATAAGCGACGGTGTCTAATTATATTTGTCAACCCCTAGAGGTAGCAGACGGACTTGTCATTCCGAGAAATTATAAAGCACAAGTCTTGTGTTTTACTATATGTCAGCTGTTATAGTTAAAATATCGAAACAAATAAAACACAAAACTGAACTACGAGTTTGATACATTGTTCGACAACGAGTATACATTCTGTTTAACGTAAGTTAAAATATAAGCCTACTTTGAATGTTTGTATCAATAAGGGGAGGAGGGTTACCCAAAACGCCTCCTGGATACGCCTTTGGATAGGAATGGTCATATAGTCATATAGGAAAGTTGCACGCTTCGCTTAACATATCTTTTATCTCTTTTGGAAATCCCCATTGCTTCATTATTCTCGGTTTCGGTAAACTGCGGTTCATTGAAGTAGAACTGCTAATTTGCTTAAGTCACCCTACAGCCCTCTTTCTATGAAAGTAAATATAAAAGGCCTTTGAACAAATTTTGACCGTGAACGTGTTACCCCTATGATACCCTTAAGTCTTTTACGGATATTGGTTTTATTAAGTACTTGATTCTTGAGTGCTCTTATCGTGTTTGTTTCGTCCTTTAAACTATATAAATGCGTTTGAACAAAACAATCTAAAATTAAAATATATTGAAATATTTGTATAGAAATCAGATAAACTAAACATTAATTTCATATAACTTGATTTCCATTTAATTTATTGATTGCACAAAAATACACATTATACTTATAGGGAGCATAACGCTAAAAAAAACTAAATAGTTCATCTCCAAGTTTGTATTGTTTGGTAATAAATCCACCTGTCATTAAAATATATTTAGGGGTTATAATAAAAAAGATAAAAAATATATTATGTGTGGAAAATGCTTGGTTTAGGAAACTCAATCAATCAAAATCAAATAATCAATCATGATTACATGATTATTTGTGTGTGTGTCTCAATCATGTAATTGCAATTATTGTATATTTGAAAATAAAGAGTAATTTGATTTGATTTGAACTCTTTTGTCTAAATTATCATGTTCTCCTAAATACTAGTAATATCCTACTATGGCCTCTATAGTGATTTATCCTCATTTAAACTAGGAAGTTCAGATATGGGGAAATATTTGATCTGAACATAATTTCATTCTCAAGGTACTATAAAGCAATACGGATATTTGTTCACGTAGGTCTTCTTGCAAACCACTGTTTAGATAAAGCAATATTTGTAACCAAATCCATCCTATGACTTGTTTCATTAGCCCATAGAAACCTTAGTTTTTTTATAGTTGTGGCAGCGAAAATTTCCTCTTCCCAATGGCAACAGTGTAGCGATACGGGATCAAGCAACGCCGAGCGTGGCAGCTGCTTGGATGGGTAACCGGCGTTATAAAATTGGTTATAGCAAAAATTTAAAAATATGATTGTGCTCTTATACCATAATTCAATAGCTAAAAAACCGTAGAAAACAAACAATATAATTCTTTTGGTAAATTTTGGATTTCCACTGAAAGAAATGTAAACAGTCAATACGTAACTTAGTAGTTATCAGAGGCGTAAAGAATAAACATATACAAGAATGGCCAGTAAGAATATATATTTTATATGTTATCATTCAATCACATTCATTACTCTAGATAAATTTAATGAATGTTTTACTGTTAATAATGAACGTACTTGGGAAGTCCGCCCGAAATCATGATCATTACTTTGCCCTTTATAAAACGGGATTACTTTTCCAAGTTTGAAAGTGAGTGGGAAAATGCCCTCATTAATACTCTGATTTATTTATAATTATGAATAAAAAAGGGAAAAATGAAATAGGCAAAATAAATTTGAAGGAATTAAGCCAGAATATTATCACTGTCGGGAGCCGAGCCGCCCTTCATATCCGAGACAACGTGCTGGAGTTCGGGGCCCGTTATAGATTCTAGCCGGAAGTAAGCTTCCACCAGGTACTCAGTATCGTCGCGACGACCCAGGTTAGAGCCCTTTTATGCATGCGTTTTCGTACGGACGTTAAAAGAACGGACAGTAAAATTATGTAACGTGCGTTTCAGTTTTATATCGTGCGTCTTGAATTTTCTGTCGTGCGTATGCAAAAAGATTGATGGTGGGGGGTAGCAGTGCTACCACAATAATATTATTGTAATAATAATATTATTATTTTATAGAGATTTAAGGTGGCAATAATTAATAAAATTACTATTTTTATTCTCTTATTTAATTCAATATTACTTAATGTCAGTTACAGTTCAATGTCTTCCAAGTATTTTAATTAAAGTCATTTTCACTAAAATTGGAGTCTACAACTGACATATTTAGAACAACTAATAGGACTTTCAATGTTCCGGGTGCAATTCTCCAGAACCTGTGCAATGGGTGCAGTCTGCGAAGACGACAAACAGAGTAGACTGGGGTCCATTATTCATTTCACTGTAAGTATTTCCACTGTGGGAAGATTTTGAGTTGTGTGATGCTTGTGGAGCAACTTACATGTTGCAGCCTTTTCTTTAGGAGTCTGGTCTTCGAAATTAGAGCAGAAGAACATAGTTGTGGCCACTGGTTTTTCTTCAGTACTCGGTCCTTGTAAGTCTCCGAAGAAGAATTCCAAATCGCTTCTCTCTTCTTAACTTCATCCATTAATAACTCTGTATTAATTCCCTCAATTGTACACTAAACTACGCGCAACGTAAAAAAACGTGGTCAGACAAGACAAAGTGACAGCCTGGCAGAACTACCACAGTGCAGGACAACACGAGTGCAGGCGGATGGCTGCACTGCGCCTTGGAGTGAGGAACGCGCGTTTGACGTGCGTCTGCATAAATGCGGCCATATACTACCGTGTACTTTGAGCAAAACGTCCGTCCCTGCGTTTGACGTCCGTTTCTAAAACACTGCGACATGTTTTAGAAACGGACGTCGAACGCAAGAGCTGTAAAAACAGACGACAGTGCATAAAGTCGCTCATATGGTCCAATGTGTTTAAAAACGTGCGTTTTTTTATCGTCCATACAAAAACGCATGCATAAAAGGGCTCTTACAGGAAAAACCGGGCTAGGCTGTCCCCGACGTTCGCGTAATATTTCTTGAATAAATCTGCTTCATCTTTTACATCGTAGTGTTTTAACCTTTCGTTGACCCTTGATTTAAATGATCAATTAATTGGAGTCCTTTCTTTATCTTTGTTTTATATCCATGGATTGTGAAATATTTTCCCACATATTTTCATTTTTCGAGTCATTGATTTTATTACAGTAATTACCTAAAATTTTTGAGGAAGTAATTTTTTTGTTTAAAACTTCAGGACCATTTAAATTGGGTTTTCAAAGCAGTGTTGAAAGGTTGTCTTTACAAACGGTAGCTCATCTAAGTTCTGGTCTAGATTGATCTGATCAAACCGGTAAGTATCCAAGGTATTTTATATTGTTAATGTTTTATGGAAATTTTGAAATATTCGTTCACAATATGATAATACTCTGAAGCTGCTTGACGTAAGTTTCACAACTTGATTCGAGCAATCTCTACCAGAGATAAGATGGAACGTCAAGTTAATTTTTCTTATGTTTAAACAAAGTCTGACCTGGATTTTTGTCCACTTGGTTGAAACAAGGCAATGGTAAATAATGATTTGTTATTTCTGATTGATGACTCATTTTTACTCAATTACCACAGTGGGATTTGACTGAATTTGCGATTTTTATGTTCATAAATATATGATTGATATCATTAGAAAACGCTGTGAAAACACTAGTAGATACATTGATACAACTTACATAACAGGGTATCAAGGTATCTTTGAGAGAGATTATCTGTTAAAATACAAAAGATTATGTCTAACCAGTCACTATGACTCCACCCAACCCGGTGCCTACCGTCGAGATAAAACCCAAGGTCGCCGGACGGACTCATGTACAGTGCAAGCAGCAATACGACAATCATTAACTCGTTTTCATTTATATTATACCAATGAATATTTAAACTGAGAATTGTTAAGGACTTTCTCAATTCTACAGTCTGATAAACTCTTAAAGGTGCCCACCTCTTTATTTGTGCATGCATTTATCTCTATTACTTATCTCATCCAAAACATCATACTCTGACCTATAAAATGTAACTTAACAGCCAACGTTTTTTTTGTTCTAATACTTAAACACACAGAAAATAACCAAGACCTTAAAAAAATTTAAAGTGAGTTATGTGTGGTCCAAATACAAAACTGAAATTGTATTGTATTTTGACAATTTGTATTGTCTTTGCGGTATTGGTTAGTTCGGTGATAAAAGTACCCTATTTAAAATTCCGATCATCGGTGCAAATATTATACACCTGTCTAAACCTTAATAGTCACTCACATGTTTAGCTTATAGTGTGGATTCAACTATATATTTATCATCAGAAATACATTTTTTAACATTTACATATGATAAAAGGTTCTAAAATTTATAAGAAATACATGTATATATATATAACAATAGTTGTATAGAATAAGGAAACTGAAATAAAATAAATTTACAAGTATATATTTAGTAATTCTGCACTCATATTGTTGCGAATAGAGTCAATAATAGTTATAAATTAAATCAGGCGATCAGCATACCTGATTTAATGTATCTGAACTCGTTTTCTATACATGAAAAATGAAAAGTGAAATAACAATCTTTAAAAAATAATTTTTTATAGCAAAACTAACTTTTAGGTTCTATAAAATGAAACATTGGAGTCTTCGAATCTATACGTATTAATATCCTACTGATAATCAAAGTATACTGTCAAGAAAGTACACACGAGCGCGGCACTGGCACAGACGGAATTTTGCAAGGTTTTACGTCACAGTTTTGTTTAGAGTTAGTTACTGAAGAACACTTTTAAATTACCGATGCGAATAACGCCTTACAAATGAGTTGAATAGTTTATTTCTCTGTAAGTTTTAGCCCTAAACCTAGTCGCAAAAATAGCAAGGTTAGACTTGCAATACAACTGAGCAACTCCGTTTTTGAGACAACCACAGAGCGACGAGCCGTATGAACAAGAAGTAACTACCACATCTTGTCTACCTGCGTGGCAGCAACAGTATGGTCGCGGCACTATAACTCAGGACAATTGGTTCGACTCCCACCGACAGAAGCACCTTTTTGCTGAAGAGAAAATGTTTTTATTGTTAATATAATAAGTTTAATTTGTTATTAATTTATTACTTAGATTCTTTTAATAATCGTGACTTGTAATTTTATCTATTTGTTTATTTATTCATTAACATATTATTGAAAAAAATATGCAATTTACAATAGAAAAAACTAAAACCGGGGTTCCCTGTATTCTTTTTAACAATTTTAAATACAGACAACGTAGAATTTTAAATAATGGAGACATATCTTAGCGATGTCTCGGAAAAAAATTGCAGCGCATCGATTAAATCTGATCCAAATATAACGGCACTGACTGTTTGCAATAAAAAACACAGCGGTGAACACCAAGTCACCATGCGTTCGCTTTTGTCACCGCTGTCCAGGACTAGGTCTGCGACCGACGCTGCTTCACCTACTCTGCCTGCATCTGACTCGTTGCCTGCTTGCTCCACACCTGGCCCGGACTCTGCGCTGAGCGCCACTCTATCCAGATCCTCCACATCGATCAGTTTACCGGCGGGCGAGACTACTGCGTTCCACGCGTCTACAGGAGAGAATCCGACCCCTGCCGCTGCAACAAAACCTGACTACTACAAACACACTCGAAGTGCCTACGCCTGTCGCCTCGTCGGGAGCCTCTGATGCTGACGAACTTGCGTCAGAAAACTTTAGATTAAAGGACCAGATAAGGCAGTCGATCTGATGAGGGTTGTTGATCATTCCATTGAATCGGACACAAGGCTTCTTCGGTATACAAATGACATTTTTGTTGCGAGACCTTCGCTGTCCGGAGTATCAGCGGGAGCTTCTGTAAGAGACTGCGCTATTCAGTGCAAACCACTGGTGACCACCTAATGTCAGCTCGCACAGTGCTCCGAGACTCGCGACCTCGTCACCACTCTGAGGACACATAACTATGTACTCGAAGCAGAGATTGAACGTCTCAGGGCCGAGAGGGAGGTCCAGGGGTGTTCCTGCGGCTACTCTCAGGCGACGGGTGATTGGATTGTCTGTTAAAATAAAAAATATGTTCCTATTACGACCAGCAATAGATTTGAACCTCTCGAAAATACAAATGAGAAACCACCCATTCTCAAAACCATCGTAACCACTAATGCAGCTCAACAAAAAAATCCCCGTACAATAACCTGCAACAGTAGTAAACCATCCGGCCAACACCCTCCTCCAAAATCTTCTCTTGGTAGAAGGCCAAAATTGAAAGGCAAAATTAAAAGAGAGTTGCTTTCCTTCTGGAATTTTGTGATTGAGGGTGACAGTCATACCCGTTTCCTGGCCGGCATGGTGCAGAACCGCGTTTCATCGGCTACCAAAGTGACTGGCATATGTAAACCCGGGGCCAAACTCCTAAATGTAAACGTCCAGCGGCCCCTCGCCTCCTTCTAGCTGCTTCATCCTGCTCGCTAGAACCAACGACATCGCTGCCGGTGAGTCACACAACATCTATAATCGCCTGGAAGAAAGAGTCACCGCTCGACTGAGTTCGGCCGATGTCATCTTGGCAACGATCCCTTATCTTCGCGATCTGCTCGTTAGCCATCCTGTGAACCAACGGACCATTCTCGCCAACTACTACATAAAGGAGCTATGCGTGAGACACTCAAACCTCAAGCTCCTCGATATCAATTATATCGGAAGAAACTAGTTCACACGGATAGCATGCATCTGCGATTGCCGGGTAAAGAGCTGCTGGGCGAATTGATAGTGGAGGACTTGGTTGCTGCTGTCGGACCGCCTGCTGCGCCTGAGTTGTCTCTAACACTTCCCAGTGCCCGCTGTCTCACCTGCTGTTGCTGATACCTGTGAGTCGCCCGCCCGCCAGTCCGGCCCAGAACCGTCTCATGCAGCATGACACTTACGACGACGTCATCAAAGCTACTTCGCCTGTAAAACCTGACGAAAACAATATACGCTTTCCTGTAAAAAAAAAACGAAGAGCCTATGACGAATGTAAAACGAGAGAGGGATATCAGATCCTGTTTTTTATTCAGAACATCAAAATTCATAAAAATTGTTTAACACGTTTTCAGAAACCACTCAAAATATTCATAAAATTACGAAATTCGAAATTATTTACCTAAATGCTCAATCTGCTATCAATAAGTTAGAAGAGTTGGACCTAATGTGCGATGAGCGAAAACCTGATATTATTGTAATATCGGAACACTGTTTTTACAACCGATCAGCATTTTAAATAATGCAAAATTATGAATTGGTACATATTTTCCTTCGTTCCAATTTTAAGGGAGGTGGTGTGTGGCAATCTTTTTAAAAATCCCCTTGAAATTTGAAAAAAATTTAAGTCGTTCATACTCTGGAATTTTATTTTGAGGCTGCTGGTATTAATTTCAATTTAAATTCATCCGAAAAAGTTAATAGTGTTGAATTATACCGTCCAAACAACAACCAAAGTTTTATTTCATCCTTTTTTGGAAAACTAGAGAGCCTGCTAACCAACTTTTCTTTTCAAACAATCAAATATTTCTCTTAATTGGCGATTTAAATATAAACACACTGGACCACACCGACCCTGCGACCACACTCGGCGGCTGCGTGATATTCTTCAATCTTTTGGTCTAAATTGATCACTGAACTCTCCTACACGAGTATGTGCCACGACGAGTACAACCATCGACAACGTTATCACCAACATCCCGAAAGTTGACGTGTCGTGTTAAATCCTGCCATCTCTGATCACTTCGCTCAGGAGATTGTGATTAATGAACTTGATCTGGTGACTAGGCTTGCAGAAAATACGATCCAAAGAGCCCTAAAACCTCAAAACATTAACGAGTTACTTTATCACCTTAAGCGAGAAAGTTAGAAATAACATTCAGTGTCCAAATAAAGTGTACAATGATTTTAATGAACGCTTTATCTATTATTTAAATATTTCATGTCCTTACAGAAATTTTGAAGTACGCAGTAAGCGACATAAGAAACTTGGATTACACAAGGTATTCTCACATCTCGTGAAAAAACTCCAATTTTATTACTCAATTTTATAATACAAACAACGAAAATTTTCAAAGATTTTTCCAAAATTATAGAAGAATATATAAGAAAGTTATAAAAGCTGCTTAAAGCCTATGAATTAAACAAAATAATAAAGAATACCGAGAAACTTTCAAAAACAGCATCGAAAATAATTAAATTATCCGTAAAACGAGACCATCCAATACAAAAAATTAAAACAATGTTCACTGCTCGTTGAAAACCAACTTATAGATGATCCTAAAAAAATTGCTGACGAATTTAACAAGTATTTTGCCTCAGTTGGTTCGTGTGATGAGTGCTTCACTGAAACCCTCTCCCGCAACCTTGGTAGAGAACCGGTATCGTCTATGATCTTGACCCCTGTCGATGAGGCTGAGATGGCTGGTATTGTGCAAAAAATAAATTAAAAGAAATCTTGTAACAACAGTGGTATGTCCATGTGGCTAGTCAAAAAAATGCTCCAAGCATATCTTGACTCCACTAAAAAAGTGATAAACTCCTCATTTCTATGTGGAGTTTACCTGGATGATTTGAAAACAGCAAAAATTGCCCCGACTTTTAAGAAAGAAGATCCTCATCAAACCAAAAATTACCACCCAATCGCAATCTGCAAATTTTCAGTAAAATCTTTGAAAAGGCATTTTTTGAATGAACTACAAAGTTTTCTGGAAAGATTTGACATACCGTGTCCTGAACAATTCGGCTTCCATAAAAACAAATCAATAATTGATGCGGTTTCAAGTCTTGTGGATATTTTTGTCAGTGGTTTTGAGAGACGGGATAAGGTGCTCAGCATATTTCTCGATCTTTCTAAGACTTTTGACTGCGTGCATCATGGGACACTGATGCATCACTTAGCGACATGTGGAATACGGGGTCTGCGACATGTGGAACACAGGTGGATCTCGTCCTACATAAGGATAGAGACCAGTGTGTGCAGATCTCAAATGCCATGTCAGGAAAATTGAAAAGGGCAAATGGCGTCCCTCAGGGATCGATCCATGGGCCAGTGCTTTTTACTATTTACGTTAACAATTTAAAACTCATCGTTCCAGAATGGAAAGGTGATTCAATATGCTGACGATACGACTCTCTGCATTACTGCAAATTCGTTGCAGAAACTTGAAATTAAATCATTTGTCACAGTGAATTCATGCATCCAATTTTTTTCGGAAATCAATTTGAAAACAAACAGCTCAAAATCAAACACAATTGATTTTTGTCTGATACAGCGTGAAGGCAGTGCACCACCTGCTGTCCTGGTATATGACAAACTCGTAGAGGAATCTGACTCCATCAAATTCCTAGGGATGTACCTCGATCGAGGTCTGACCTGGGACAATCATGTTGAAAGTGTTTGTTCCAGAGTAACTTCAGGTTTGTATGCTTTGCGGAATCTGGCAAAACACTGTTCTCACGACATCCTGAGAATGGCTTATTTTGCCCTTGTTTAACCACACCTTGCATATGGAGTAAGACTCTGGGGCAGCTGTGCAAACAACAAACTGTGTACGAATCATTTCAAAATTAAAGAGAAGAGAATCGTGCAGGGATGCCTTCAGGGAGCTTGGTTTACTGACCTTGCCCTGCCTCTACATCTTCGAGGTGGCATTGTTCTGTAAATCAAAGAGCACATTGACTCAGGGAAGGAACATTCACCAGTATGAAACAAGAGGCAGGGATAACTATCGCAGTCAACCACATCGAACGGTGGCGTCTCATAATTTGCCATCGCAGGCTGGTGTTAGGTTGATTAATAGGCTCCCTGAGGATGGTAAAACATTAGAAATACAAAAAAAAAACTTAAATCTCGTCTTCAATGCCTATTGGTGTCAGGTGCTTTTGACACGGTATGTGAGTTCATGGAAAGCCGCCTGGGAATATAAAATTAAAATGGAAACACGTTTTAACAAGATCCGATTAGCCATTGCATGTTTGTGTGGATGAGGAACTTTTTGTATGTATAATTGTGTGTGAATGAGTAGATAGGCTCTTACATTGGCTAATACAGACTGCTTCTTATACAATATTGTATGCTGTTAAAAGGCAATAAAGACTGATTTGATTTGAAAAAGCACTTTATTCGACTTTCGACAGTATGCTCTGAACAGAAACCCGGCAAATCTTGGTCCGAGAATGGTGGGGGATTTCCCCTCATTCGAGTATTTAGTTCGTTATACTCACGCTAGGTGAGCTACTGTACAATCAAATGAACTTTACAGGCAAGCAGCACTTCTTGGTCCAGGATGTTACACGCTCTATACAGAGCCTCGTAACTTGCGGGTCCGGACCAACACGTTCAAGGCCCGGACCAGCATGAGGCGCGATGACCAACAAGGTACGCACGATTTACGCTCCTGGACCAGCAAGTGCTGAGGTTCTAAACATATATATATATATATATATATATATATGTCTACATATCTAAAATCCAAGTCGTTATATATAATAAAAAATTCGTTTTGTCCAATTATTGACAAAAATAATGTTATACAAACCACATGAGTCAAAATTATTATTGCTATAAAGATAACGTAATTGCAACTCGTCAGTCGGGTTTAAAAACAAGTTATTAAATAAATAAATCCTTGTAAATAGGTTTATGGTATATATTAGCTCGTTCAAGAATTTTATTCTCTTACATAATTGGAAATATATTAAGGGGCAATCTTAATATGCGTTTCAATATTAATGTGATATATTCAAAATATATATTTTTCTATGATTTATCAGCTTAAATTTATGATCTCCATAATTGATGAAGCTTAATGAAAAATATAGGTTTAATAACATTAGAAATTACTGCTAACCGATATACTTTTTTTATTTTTACTAGAAATAATGAATTCATGTAACGGAATAATGAAACATACATGAATCCGGAAAACTTCAATTCGTGGCAAAGAGAAAGAGATTTATGTTCTATACTCTGAACACCTGTGCAATTACACCTGACCACCTGTCCCTGACTGGTTACTGCTCTAACTGTGCTCCAGGGGTCTCGAACAAAATTGCTTTATAAGACGCCATTTCTTCAATTCAACAAGATTTATCCTACCTTGAAAAATTACATATAAGTACCGCATATCAGTATTCAGTCTTTCAAATATTTTCCAGTATCAATGTATGTAAAAGTTTGTCGTTTTATTTTTCTATATGTTACGCTAATGTTTAATACTCCCATCATTGTATTTCACCAAATTCAGTTAATGTTTTATAATTTGCTTATTACAACCATTGTTTTAAATAGCAAAATGGATGTACAGAGAAAATATAGTAATTTTTCTATTTATCTACAAGGATATTAAGTCCAGTGGACGCTTTGTTAATTTCTTCTCTTTATTCGTTCTGGAGGAAGGTGGAAAAGCTTTGTATGCAACGTAAATTCACGTTTCACTCATACAATGCATTTATATATCATATAGCCTCATGTATAGCATACGTTTTATATGAGTTTTCATCTCTATAGACAAAGTTTGATTCTTTACTGTCCTACCGTAGAATGTATAAATTCTGGTTAAAAAAAAACAAAAAAAAACAAAAACAAAAACAAACACTTCTCAACTGTCTTATAGTTCGTTATATCAATAGCGTCATGTATACGAAACTAGTATGAAACAATTCAAATAATCATTGTGGATTAAATTGTGATATATGAGGATATTTCTGTAATAACGACATATTAATCTTACAGTTGTTCGCGTTTATTAAGTGTCCAATAACAGCCCTGCAGAAGAAATAACTTATAACGTAAAAGGTTATAAATATTGGTTATTATCATTCATAAGTATTATAAATGTATAAAGAAACTAATATAAGTCTATTAAACTTTACGATAAAAAATAGTTTTAAAATAAATATATAAAACGTAACTGTAAATATCAGACTCTGAAGTGATATGAAGTATAGTAAAACAGTGTTATTTTGAAAGTAAAAAAACATATTTTGACTTGAGTGTCAAAATATTGAGCGCAAGTGGAAAATATTTAAAAAAAAAAATTATTGGGATCCTCAGGTATTAAAGCTGTGAATAAAGGACCTGTGTTTACATTTTAATAACAATAATTATATATTACATTACAATGGTGTTTAATAAAAATTAAATAACGTAATTAACTCGTTTGTAATCACAATAATCAACAAATTTTTAGGTTTAGTTTCTTTAGCCCCTCTACAGAATTCCTTCAACCAATTTGGGTGTTATTAATACAGACAAATTTATTAAAATTTTTAAATTCCATAAAAGTTCTTAGTATATAAAAGCCAATGTATATTGCAATGTGCTGTGAATGAAACCGCACACATACAAAAAATATAATTTGTAACGACGAATGTTTTGCTATTTTGTCAAAAAAATAAAGTGTACAATTCCGTTTCTAAAGAATTGCGTATAAACAAAGCCAAGGCATCTACTACCATGGGCATATAAAGAGGTTTGTGGGTAGTGGACTTTATCCTAGAAAGGTCTTTAATTCACGTATTGTTACGTTTATACGTAAATTTCCAAGATGTAAAACAAATAATGGAAAACAAGTAGACATTAGGAAACAACAAACTATAAAGTATATTACACTTGGAAAATCCAATATTCTCATTTCATACATTGATATTAATGTAAAGACATTTATGAAAAATAGTGTTGCTAAATATATTTTTATGAATATTTTAGTTGAAGTTAGAATTGTTGTTAAAAATTTACCTTATATTATAATCAATATATGTATACACTTATAATAATACGATCATCTTTATCTAAAAATGGTAATATTGTTAAACATACATAATTGGAAAAATGTAATGTAATACTTTACTCCCCAGATACGGTACTACAACTGATTGCATGATAAGTTTCATCTAAAATAGTTCTTGCATGACTACTTAGCACGCAAAGAAGATATCCGGTTTCCTACCATTTCGTAGTGCCATAAATCTTGACTGAGTACAAATTAAGTGGGAAAGAGGATTAAAGTTAGAAAGATAGTAGCAGAAAGATTACGGTACGTGCCGTGTGCTGCAAATGAAAATTATTACGAATACGAGTTAATAAAGAATCGTGTTAATTCCATGGAGGAGGGTAATTAATCAGTACTATATTTCGATTATGTGCTGTCAAGAGAGTAGCACTTTTACAGTAGTGGTTTTATGGGAAAGCAATAAATTTGGTGTTGTAATATTGCAAATAAAGATTGTTTTACTACGTAAAAGGTGCAAAAGGAATTAATAATTGGAGTACTAATTGCGCCTAATATACTAGGTTTCGTAACTAAACTAAATGAGTACGAGTTTAAAGAGTGTAATCCTAAACTTTATTATGACTCACCTAACATATATGAAATCAAAATAATCATGAAATATCATTTACACTTAGGACCTATTTTTAATATTGAGAATAGTTAATAACGTCCAAATGTATACGAATTGAATTATAATAAAACTAACAAATAATGCATGGCTGTGACAGGTTCCAAAAATATTTTAAATATTTCAGTCAAAAGCAGGGATTAAATAAAACATTTATATAAAAAAAGTTTAATACGTTTAAACTAATATTTTAATACCTAGGATATTTAGTTACGACAGACAGTAACATACATGTAAACATTTTACTGCAAAATATCTAAAATTTATTTACACTAATCGAGTCAATAATTTTGTTTAGTAAAGAACTTTTTGAACTGCTAATCAGGTAATTATTTAATTGTACGGGATAGCAATTTCAATGCCTGCGTTAATGTTCACGTAAATGTTTTAAAAGACAGGCCTCAATCAGAGTAAATTTAGCTTTACATTTTAAAAACTTACTCACTTTATATATATATACAATTATATGAATATACATACGAAATTTATAAATATATATATATATATATAACCATAGTCAGTGAGACTTTAAACTAGACAATATAAAACTAGAATAGAAAAACCATTTTTTTACATTTTTTGACAAATAAAATAACGAATTTTTGCACAGTAAATTAAAGGTACTCTATAATACGTCTCGATAAAATATAAGAAAGTTGTCTGTAGTACAGAATACAAATATAAGGTAGAACAAAAACTAAATTTCTTATCGTTTTCGAACATTTCATATAAATTAATATACATGCTGAAAACACTATGCACGAGAGAATACAACTGAAAATTTTAGTAATGAAGAATTTTATGTTGTTGGTACACGACAATGAATTTTTTATTTGGGACAACTCAACAATTAAGCACCAGTTTTAGAACTTCTGTTTCTCTTCTGTTTTCACATATTTACACCACATACATTAGTTCAATGGATTCTCCTGTTAATATCTCATCTTCTATTTTTGACCTTTGTATCAAACATTGATTTTACCAAAATTCGTCTACAATCCATAAGCTCTTTCCTGGTAGTGGTAATAACCATTATTCAGATTGCGTTCTAAGGATCGAATTTTATGTCGGATGAAAACCAAATTTTTCGATAAATCTTTAAATTTAACTGTGTAGTATAAGCTTGAATGTAAACAAAATTTTGCTAATTACTTTTATAACCAAACTTTTGATGTTGATAAAAACAGTGAGTGTGAGATACGGAAGAATGCGATCTCGCCAGTGATGGGCAAACTTAAAGTACCACAAAAAGAGCACCAAGAAGATAAAATATGTTAAATGTTTGTATTTGAATATATGCCTAAGAAAATAAAATGTTTAACCAGCGAAACAAGGGAACGTGCAATGTTGAAAATCAGCTGAGCTTCCAGAGTAGAACAAAGAATACATTAGAGTAATGTATCACATGGGAATAGTCCACATTCAGTTGTGGTTTTGGGAATTTATTTTGGCGTCTAGGACACGTTTACTAAATGTATCACTTATTTTAATTAGTGGGACCAACATGTTATTTGTGTCCACGATTCCTCTCGAAATAAAGAATAAAGTGTTTTAAACGCCTAACAACAGTAAAGCAAAATATTTTTTATTCAGTTTAATTAATTGACGAATATCTCATTATACTTTTCAAACATTTATAACTTATCAGCTATTATTATTATTAACAGAAAATATTTTTGCTTTGGCATACAATTTAAAAGCGTGTATGTTCATTTAATGTTAAAAACATTAAAAGCTTTAGTATTTTATTAGTTATATAAACTGTCTAATTAATAGATACAAAATAATAGTTCTCTGCCAGAATGTCAATAGATCTAAATCACTTTCATTATCTACTCGCAAGTGGTTTTCCATAGGAAAGTTCAGTTAATTGTTGACTTTAGTTGACAGGAGAATTTTATTTGATTTCTTTTTTTACAAAAATAATTTGTATGGAATAAACAGATGCATGTTTTAGATACGAGTAACCCAATTACCATAGCCAACTTTTGAGATAAAAAGAGTACCAAAACAAATTTCATGGTAACATTTTCTTACAGAACAATTGACCAATATTAGATCAATTTTAAATGCCGTATGCTAAAACTTTTCTATATTCTAAAAAATATAATTGTCAGAAAATCCAAAGGTAAATTATTTATTTTATATAATATAAATTTATCTTTAAGTTCAATATTATAAGTGTGGTAATAAGGATTACATTAGATAAATGCAGGAGAAATTCATTATACAAATAATCTGTTGACATAAATGCTGAAATACTACGAAAAGAAATTACACAACTTTATGTTGCTCTTTAGTAACATTATGAAAAGAAGTCAGTATTGCAAAATGCATTGTTTGAACAAAACATTTTGAAATGAACATAATAGACAAACTAATTTGTATATAAAAAATAAAAATTTTAAAATCGAATCACAATTAAGGAGAACGAAAAGAAATCGTATTTTGTGTTGAATATAGCAAGAATATACAAAATTCCCTCAGAAAAATAATATAAGATTCAGAGTTAATGTAGGGATTTAAAAAATCTAACATCCATAATCTTTTAAAAAGAAAAGACAATTATGGTTATTATAATTGACAGAACAAGTGTATACTAGTTTAACTGTTGTGAAGTAGCAGAATTCATACTGGGCAAACTAACCGGTAATTTACAACTAGATTTAGAGGAAATCACCCGAAACCACGACCCAATAAACAAAATTCGTATTTGTCATACACCTTTTATTAAACACCACAATATGAATAACATTGATAATAGTGATAGTAGTGAAGCGTCTTAAAGTACGTGTGAAATATCTAAGACATAATCGTTTTATTTATTCAATGTATGTATTATGTGCTTTACGTGATTTAATTTTATTTAGGCTCTAAGTTTTTATACACGTGACGATAGGCTTTTCGCCTTAAAACATGTAGAAAGAATCGTATAGCAAAATTTGGAAACTATTTACTAGGTAATTTAAAAAAGATACATGTCTATAATTACATTTTAGTGCTCTTAAAACATGGATTTATATTATAAATCAAATAGATTTACGTTAAATTTTGTGTCCATTTTTTTCAATTTAGAATAAACACACATCTTAAGTAATGCGAGAATCGATATCTATTTATGCTTATTTATAGAACCTTATTACGGTTTTTATAATTAATTGTCATCTTCGCCTTTTTTTGACATTTTAGGAATATAAAAACAATCCAAACTACATTTTTCATAAGTAAACAGTGCTTTAAATGGTTCTTGATACTATTTTTACTACTGTATATCCATGTTATATGAATTTGAAAAGTGAAGAAGTTTTAAGGGTTCTATGACACATTGTAATCTTTTACACTAATATAAATTTAATTTATATGCCTTCAAAAATTTTATATACTAAATGAATAACATACAATGGCCTAAGCAATTTCATTATAAACATTTATTAAATTGAACTATTTGTACGTATGCATGTTGATAATCAAGAGAAAACTTGTAAAATTATGCTTTCAATGTTCAGAACAGGTATCTTAATGCAAAACAAAATTTCACTTTATACGATTTGTTTATTCGGTGACGTGATCTAAGATTAAGGAAAGTTTTATAAACTTGTCCAAAAAGTCTAGAGAACCTTTCAGCGTTAAATCTGCATGACTTGTCTAAACTTTAGACTATTAAAGTGCTTTACGACAAGTTTTGTAAATCTTAATAATCCTAAATCGAACTTCCCGGAAAAGGTTTATTTAGTCCAGTCCTTTAACTTCAAAACTTCAACAAGAAAAACATAATCATCGCGGCTTATTTTGTTATTTATAGTAATGTGTTTAATCAGTGTATTTAAAAAAATTGCTGTTAATTACATTATAAAAAGTTTGATGTATTGGTTTATTCTAGTTTAAAATATAATTATTAACATAAGAATCTTGTATTAAAACAAAAATTCAAAACAACTTCACAATGCATAATAAACGTTAGACACTGGTGTGTAGAAAACACTAAATTATTTATGCTAGGTGCGCGTGCGTGCGTGTAGTCTAAACAAAATTGTCTACCCTACACCATTCCTGACAAAAATAGATGTGCCCCTTTTATATATAATTTACTGCATTCGTCACTACTCAGAATAGTTGAATTATAACAAACATTTATTAATCAAAGTTAGTGTAAAAATCTAGGAAATTAAACACTAATAAAAATTTAATTTATGAAATGGAAAAGTGTGTTAAATGTTTAAAATCTTCTGTATACATCTTGTTTTATAACAAGGACACGCATTTATTTATATATTTATCAACTATTTTCAATTCATTTACATTTACAGCCTTGAAATCTGCCTACTAATAAGAATACTTGGTTTTTATACCGGGTTTTAACAGCTTTTAAGCACAGAGTATGGACATTATCCTGATAATCGTGATTTAAAGAAACTAGTCACTTTACATTCGATATTTTCATATAATCAACTTTTAAGCCTTTTTGAAATGGAAAGTCTTTAAAAACGTAGAAAATTAGCGAATTTACTTTTTTCTTTTTAAATTTCTGAGAGGTGAAGTAATGGATTCATTTTGTTTGTCAAAAATTAATTTTTACACTCCATCATTTTATAATAGATACCAAAATTTGTTTCACATTAATTTTTCTCGTACAATGGCACATCTTTCATCACCTTTGAATACAATGATGAGATTGCACAATTTCTTTGCCTGGGGAGGTTGATATATTTTTACATAATATTAATCAATATAAAAGACTTTGTCAGAGGGATATAAACTAAGCTAGACTATCTAATACCTTACATATACACATTTAAAAAATATACTACACTACCAATATTTTTATTAAGACGTTTATACTTTTAATTACACACATACACACACACACACACGCGCGCGCGCGCTTTCTTTTTGTTATAGCTTATCTTGACTTTGTTAATATTTATGATTATTTATTATTGTTGTTATTTTGTTTATAATTTTATTATAGTTACGTTGTTATTATATATATATATATATATATATATATATATATATATATATATATATATATATATATGTATCTGTTATTTATCTTTAGGCTTAATTATCTATTTAATGGGAACTATTTTGGTGGAACACTGGACTGGACTGGATTATATAGTTCAAATTCAAGTTCAAGTTCAAAAAACCTTTATTTATTTAGGAATTTACATGTATTACTACATTTCATATGCCAACATGGCACGTGCGAAATGAAAAAAAACATATACAAATTTTATACAATTATATTCATCAGAGTCCTTCAGCTGGCTGCGGTTTTACTTTCAGTCTCTAATATATTGTGTACAAGAAAAACATACACTCCCACCCAAACATTCATGTGAATTACAGGACGGTAATATACCCATACCTCTATTAAGTATAATAACTAACAGAACAACATATAAATAAATTACTAACAATAAATAAATAACTAATTAACGTATATAATCCAACATGATAATAAATAACTATAAAGACATAACATAACAATAACATAACAATAATTAAATTAATTTATGATATAATTTTTATAATAGTCAATAAAATAAATAATTAAATAAATATCCAACAAACATAAGTAACTAATGACCAATACATATCTAAAAATCCTAACCTGCCAACAAAGTCCAAAAATCCAATAAATAAGCATCAACAATTATACCTCATATCCATTATCATCTATTAATGTATGAACCGCAATTCTTGCAATAAATTTATCTGTCTCTATTGGTATCATCACATCAAACCCAAGCTAACTATAAAATTCCAAGGCCTTCATTTTAAATTTAGGTTTCCTCTCATACAATATGTTGTCGCCACACTCAAGTACGAAAACGGTTAAACCATCTTATCCCTGAGTAGCAAAACTGTCTACGTCCGATTTCTTTAAGATAATTTGGAGTCTCTATGACCATTCTAGCAGATAATCTAGTGTCACGATTTAAACTTTTGTAATTCATAATTTATTAATTGCTTATCTCATATATACATTATTGCACTCAATACATATAGCTGAGAAAAAGTCAAAATTTTCTCCTGCTGAAATAAGTGTGACACACTATCATCAAATTTTCCTATATGGTACACATTCCTCACTGCCTGCAAATCGCTGTAACACTATCACCTGCCTCAAAACTGAGTCATAAGTCACACCATAGTGTATAATACCATACCTTATGGTTCCCTCAAACCAAGACAAATATAGTTTCTTTAAATGGTCAGAACTTTAGATACTCTCTCATATGGTATAAAGCATAATTTATTTTTTCTGAGCTTTCCTACTAGATATTTTTGTGTAGAAGTCACATTTTAAATTTCTATCCATTATAAGCCCTAAGTACTTGACATTATCAACTATCTCAATACCCTCACATAAACATTTATAAAGGCACAAATGTTGATGACAGAAAAAAGTTATTTTCATTTTGTAGTTCTCTACATTCTTTATTTCGGTCAAAAAATAATATACATTTTGACTTATTTACTATTTATTAGTATTTTATTTTGAACTAGCCAAATTGAAATGGAATTTAAGTCTTGGTTAACCATTTGTCTTAATGTATTTTTATTATTTGCAGAACAAACCATTGTTGTGTCGTCAGCATATGCAAATATTAATGAGTACAAAGGGAATTTGCAATATCACATTTATAATATATATATATAATAAACATTAAAGGTCCCAAAACACCCCCTTGTGCAACACTATAATTTTAACTGCAATTCTTTGCTCAAGGACACCATTCACCTTTACAACCTGCTTTCTGCCATTACAAAAAGACCTAAGTCCATTTCAATGCATTGCCTCCAATAACCGTAAATTCTTAATTTATTTAATAAAATATTTATATCAATTAAACCAAAGGCTTTTTTAAAGTCTAAGTACAACAGCCAACACATACTTTATTCTGGTTAATTGAATCTGCAATACATTTAACGTGCCTCTCAATGGCAAGATTTGTACCTCTATCTGGCAAAAACCCAAACGGATTGTTTGAAAACAAAGACCTTGAAAAAAAGTAATCCAGCAGCTGTTCTTTAATAATTACCTCAAAAAATTTTAGCTATAGTATTAATTAACGATACAGGTCTATACGATGAAACTTCTATATGGCTACCTGCTTTATATATTGGCACTACACAAGCAATCTTAAATTTATCAGGACATATAACGTGAAAAAATATTCAGAAGAAGCGGTAAAAACACATTAATGTTACGCTTAATAGTAATGATGCTTATTCCATTCAGCCCACAGCTTTTTTTATTTGTCATTGTATTTATAGCTCTTGCAACGTTTTCGTGACTAATTGAGAAATGCTCAAACACAACACAGTCCATCAGAACTGTCAATAAGAAACATATCACTACCAAAATGCTCCTGTCTCAGCTGAGAGGTAACATTTACAAAATAATCATTAAACACATCTGCTACCTCCAGCTCATTCCTACTAACATCAATCAGAGTACCATTACAAATTAATTCTACTTATAACCTATTTTTTTCCTTTTTTGTAATGCTCTTAATAATTTTCCACTACTGTTTTGTGTTACTGCTATTATAATCAAAAAGAGTAGAGTAATAATCAAGTTTGGCTTTTTTGATTTGCCTGTGCACAGTATGAGATAGTTCCCTGTACCTAGATTTTAAATAAATATTTTCTATATCCCTAATGTATAATTTATAAAAATGGTTTTTCATGTTTATTAGATTCACCAAGTGATCATTTATTCAAGGATTGCGTCTTCTATTTCTACTATTAATCTTTCTGAGTTTACAAGAGTCATTATAACAATTACTACATGTATCACATAATATTTTAACACAGCTATTTACATCACATGCGCTGAATAACGGGCAACCAATTAGCAGACAATAACTTTCTACTAAGCATATCATAATCTACAACTTTAGAGAACTTTAATTTATTCCTTAATTCTAAATTCAAGTTAAAAACATTTAATTCCAAAGCAAAGTGATCGGTTATGTACGTTTGTAAAACATAACTTTTGAAATCTAATGCACTAGTATTTTCTAATCAAAATATGATCAATGCATGATTTACTTATTCCAAGTATTCGAGTTGGTACTTTTATGTAATTTTCAAAGCCATATGATATGTATAAATTTATATAATTTGGACCAGATCCATTATCTTTTTGATATTTTTGATATATTTGAATGTGTGGATATTATTGCATGTCATCTTGATTAAAACATGCACAATGTAATTGGGTGTGTAACCTGTATTGTTGCATGTAAATAAAAATAATTAAATAAAATAAAGAAGTGGATATTTTACAAAAAATTATACTTTAAAATTATAAATTTATAATATATTTAGAATTCAGTTATGGGTCTATACTTATATACATATATCAACAATAACTTTATTAACTAGAGTTTACTCAAAATATACAGACTGTTACACTGTCTTAGTTGTCTTTTTTTAATTGGTGGCCGCCATTAGAGCAATATATTTCCTTTCACTGAAGAAACAAGGCAAAATCAAACTATATTACAACATGCGTTAAAACTGGAATAAATAGAAATTACCATAACTAAACACTGCTCACACATATGTTTATATTTGTATTAGTAAGGCAAGTTCAACATTGGAATCAGAAATATAACTCACTCAAACCAGGAATGCTTAGTCCTACGAAATTATTTTTTAATCCGAGGATAATTGTTAGTTGGACAAAATTTCCAAATAAACATGAAATCTGTACCCTCATGTCTTTAAGTCTATTGTTAGAGTAAAGCAGCTTTGCTATTAAATGCCAGTAATGTTTTACCACACAGCAGTGGTATTTATTAAAAACAGAAATAACATGATTTACACAAATACATTTTAATTCTCTATTAAATAAAAGAGCCTTTATATCCAGGATGACGAGCCTTAAATTAAACTAATTATAAAGGAAAAACATCTTTATCACCGGGCTCCTAAATGGATACACATTTATGATTCAGATTTATTACTTTCTCTTGGCTTCTTCAATCCAGTCTCAAACCATATTCAATAGCTGAGTGTGTTTTTACATACAAAGGGAAACCACTTGCAACAGACATCCGTGAATGTGTATATCAGTAGAGCAAAGCAGTATTTTCAAATATAACTTTTCCGTACATTTCCGTTTCCACATCCGCATCTCATACAAAATCCAATTTAACTATCTTTTGATAGTATACTGTTGGCAGACATTTTTACCACTTCAATATTTCAATTAATATTTTTTACCAATGTTAAATATTTTATATTTAGAAATTTTATAACATACAAGAGCCTTTACTTTAAATCCATTTTACTATTTAATGAACAAGTAAGAAATATAATCATTATTTTATAACAGTGATTTCTTGATCAATTAAAAATATAGTAAAAGAAGCAATACATCCTTCCCAGTAGTGCTATCAGAAAACCCAGTTTTATTATTCATAACATCCCAAGTATTTAAAAGTTATCGGATCATGTAAGTAAACTTAAAAATATATAGAGAACGCTTTATAATATTAGTTAAAGAAACACGAACAAAATCTATTTGTTTAGAATATGAGACTGAAAATATCTCTCCTATATTTCATAATACTCTTAATTCACATTGTCAGAAACTACAATAAGCCCCATACAATACACGTATTTAAAGGTTTTAGTGGTTTTTTGTGTATATTATTAAGGACCATACAGGTCCTGAGTTATGTCGTGTATGCCGTTTGAGACGTGTATGTGTGTTAGTGTGAACACAGGATGTGTAGACCATGGAGCCTAACAGGCCAAGACTGGCATATAATCGTGTTTAAAAAATTGTATCTACTTACCCACGACACAGAGGAAGTTTTTACAGCACTTCCTACTACTACTGACAGCACTTACCAATGCCTATTTTGACCACCTTTGCCAGCACATCAACCCACAACACAGGAGAACCTAATATATCTTATATCAGTTCCATCCCTATCATATACGAAATTCCTTTCAATACACTGAAAGATTTACCTAAAAATGAACCCTCTCTACATTTCTGCTCTAAAAACCTCAACAACTCCCACACCTATTGGAAATACAGAACAATCTTTCTACACTACTAACCCTCATACATCAACAAATGGTAGCAGAACACCTCCCATTCATCCAAAGACAAACAACCAGATAGAAACAGAAGATCGCTCGCGTTTGTCGGAGATTTCTTCAAATGGTGTTGTGCCTTTGCGACAGAAACACCAAATACTATGACTTAATAGTCAACGAGAAATAGATTACAGAGCACACAACTGAACTTATAGATTACAGTGGACACCGGACCATCAAGACCTCCTACTTACTACAACAAACAATATTAAGAATTTCAGTGACGGAGTATCAATCCTAGCAGACAATGTTCTTAGCATTTAAAAATAATGGAAATACTAATAGAACTAAAATAAAAAACTTTCACACTCAACAATCTCAAACAAACATACGCCTTAGCACAGCAAAAATGGAGTTGTATATATTAAAATACTATTATGACGAGAATATGGGGGAAATTCGCAGAAGTTGCCTTACTAAACACCTTACCAGAATTCCCAATACCCAAAAGTAACCTCAATAGTGAACCTAAAACATTTAACCATCCTCACACAACCACGAAACCTCGCCCTAGCTATTCCTATTACCAAATTATCTTCATACTACAACTTAAAAATCACTAACTACACTATCACGCAATAATACATCCTTACAAAGATCAAAGTTCCCTTAAAAACAATCCACCCTTACTTATAAGTTATTTTAGAACATACCCATATCTCTCCATTGGCAAGAAAAACTATGTTTTATTACACATGAAAAATCAATCGTCATACGCACACAAGACTTCACCACAGCCATCCATCCTGAAGAAAAGTGTTATAACCAAAATACACTCTTAATTTCCTTGATTCCCCAGGGCAACAGTCAACAGTGATCAGTCCTTAAGATGTCTACACATTATTCTCAACACAACAAAACTACCTACACTCCGAGATACCTGCGCATTCACCGGATTCAATGAAAACCCGATGCCTTTCGTAACACAAGTCTTACCGAACAAATTTCTCGTTACAAACATCCACACAAACCTAAAAGTAGTATGCTCACATCAGAAGACCTATCACTACATCCAAAAATCGAACAATACAGGAATTCTAGAAAACATCCTAACCTGTGGATGTTTACTACATCACGAAGAATTAACACTTATAAACACAGTAATACCATGTTGTTCCTAAACACTGACAACTATTAAATAAACACATCCCCTGCCCATTTTTGGTCGAAATTTTCACTCCATAATTATATCACCCCTCGAATCAGAAACAAGACAAGAATTCCAACACCTCCATGAAATCTTAGATGAAAACTGAACCTTATCGATACCCACCTACTTCGCTCACAATCTACAAAGACAACACAACTTCCAGCTCAAACACGACGACAAAAACATAGTATACAACACGGAACTCATTTTTTACATTTGATTAGCCTGGACTTCTATATTGACACTAATTTTTTTTATAGCGCTTTATTACATCCATATTAACAACATCAAAATAAAATTCCTGTAACCTACAGTAGATAAACGTGACTACCCAATCAATAACCTAAATTAGACAATAAGTACGATTCGTAGGTAGAATCGTCATTAAGCCAGGAGAATGTAAGACATGCGTAATTATTAGTATAACAAAATTCATAGAATCAATGTACAGCTAGTTGCTGGAAAGGAATTCTTGTATTGCAAATGCAAACATCCTCCGGATTTAAGTGGATACAAACATTACGCCCAGACACCAATGATGAACAAACAGGATATGCTTGTTTAAGCAGGGGAAATGCTTATTAAAAATCAAGCGACGATGTAAGAGACAGCCTGCTGATATTAAAAATTGTTACTCACCAATTAAGATGGAGAGATTTGGCATAGGCGTGGACAGGAGAGCTAACGGGGGCAACATAAAAAATCAGGAACAACGTTGGAGAGGCAGGAAATCAGAGAGCGGATTCGAAAAGCCACCTTTCGGGTGTGCCAGTGCCATTTTTTGTGTGCGGGGGAAAAAATATTGTAGGCGAAATAGTGTCAAATGCAAACAAAAATGTAAGTTTAAGAAAATCTTGTATTTCATTTTAGGAACGTAATATCATCAGGGTACATTAATAATTTTAATATGTCTCATTTAAAATTCCTAAATACCTGCACCTAAAATGATACAAAGAAAGGACTATTGTGTGTAGAAAATCATATTAAGGGGGTTCGGTAGGTTAAAAAATTGAAAAAATTATAAATTTTTTTTTTATTTCAATTTATTATTCTGTGTTGTTTTCTGAACATTTGACATAAAAATTATTTAATTCTGACAATGGGAAGTATTTAAAAAAAAATATACAAACATATTTTCTGCACAGCTGCAATTTTTACCAGAATTGTATCTATGGTAACGACAATACTATTATTTATTTGTTATAATAACTAGCATCCAGAAACAGTTGTTTTTCTTTCAATGGTTGGCTAACCTGAAGTATTGTGCCAATAAACAGCAGACAAGAGAAGTAAGAAAAACATTGTTTGTTTACATTCATGAGTTTATTCTTTATTGTGAAAACTCAAAAGTAAATACACATTACAATTATTTTTCTAAAGTGTTGTGTCTAGTGTTTTAGAAGAAATATATTATTCAAAATGCCTAGGAGTACTAGTGTTTTCAAGAAAAGGAAACGAGTATTTTGTAAGAAGACAGTAGAAACTGAAATTAGGCATAGTCCTAATGCTGATGTTTTGGAAGATATGACTAGTCTAGATGAACCAGTTAGTGCTTCAAAAGCAAAACTAGGAAATATTTCCAATAACTACCAATCTATTGTTGATGGTTGAGCCTAGTCTAGCCTATGAAATAGTTGATTTGAATAGTTTGTTGAAAATAATTTCTAATATAGCAGTTTTGTAAACATTGCCATGAAGCAATTGATTTCAAAGTCGGTAGGCGTGTTGGGACTTTTCTTTTCAGGTGATTTTACATGTTCAGGTTGTAGTACAAAGACATTAGCTTCATATGAAAATTGCTGTACTTTACCTGATAACCCATCACACAATAAAAATGTGATGACCTAAATGTTAGGTTAGTGTACGGTATGCGTAATATTGGGAAGGGGCCAGGTCGCTTGTGAAACTCTTTGGCGGCGTGCTAAACTTGCCTAAACCTCCTACAAAGTTTAGTGAATATATTAGAGTTCTAGGGTCTACAGCTGAGGATATATGTTTTTCATTTATGAAAGAGGCTGTAGAAGAAGCAGTGAAAATAAATTATGGAAATAGGGATTTGTGTGTTGCCATCGACGGCACTTGGCAAAAAGCGTGGACAATACATCTCAAAATGGCGTTGTAACTGCTACAAGTGTTGATACTGGTAAAGTTGTAGATGCCATCATACTGTCTAAGTACTGTCGTTGTAGAGGCAAGTTTACTGGCCATCAATGATGATAATTGCAGTGCTAATTACCAAGGAGTAAAATGGGGGTATGGAAGTGGTAGGAGCCTGTAAAATATTTCAACGGTCCGTTCCAACTTATGATGTTCGCTATATTGAATATCTTGGAGACGGCGACTCTAAAGGGTTTGCTAGTGTATTAGAAAGCATGCCTTATGGTAATGACTGTCCAGTTACAAAATTAGAGTGCATTGGACATGGTCCAAAAGCGTATGGGCACACGCCTAAGGACATTAAAACTAAAAGAAGGTAAGGCAAAAACAAATTGATGGAAAGGAAAAACCTTAGGCGGTGGTTCGCAACCGACTAACGGATGCTGCTATATTATCAATTCAGAAATACTACGGATTAGAGCCATACGCAGAAATATAGGTAATTTGAATGACATGAAGCAAGCTATATGGGCAGAATACTACCATTTACTATCAAGTAACTCTAATCCTCAACATGGACTTTGCCCGAAAGGAAGTGATAGTTTGGTGTAAATATAAAAAATCATTGGTCCAAAATGAAAAATATGATCATGAAAAACATTTTCACCTACACTTGCCATAATGGAGAGGCTAAAACCTATTTTTCAAAGATCTTAGTGCTCCTGACCTTCTAAAAAAGTGCTTACATGGTAAATCACAGAATCCCAATGAGTCTGTGAACCAAATAATTTGGACTCGCCTACCGAAAACCGTGTTTGTAAGCATTCACACACTTCACTTAGGTGTATATGATGCCATCAATACTTTTAATAAAGGAAACATAGCAAGGTGTATGGTTATTTAAGAAACTGGGATTGATTGTTGGGCAGAAATTTTTGTGATGCTATGAAAATAAAGATATATCCCGGCTAAAAAAGGCTCAGCGCATGATCTCGGAAGTTGCAAAAAGAAGCAGACAATCCCGTGAAAGTGCTAAAAGGAAGTTGGAAGATGAATGGGAAGATTTGGAGGATCCTGATGATCCCAGTTATGGAGCAGGATGCCATTAACTTCAGTTACATATTACCAAGTAAGACCAAATGTATATTTTAACTTTAACGTTGATTTCCCGAAAATTTAATTTTTTTCTTACTTATGTACCTTTATCTTCAGGAAGTATTAGATGGATCATTATGAAAAAAAACCACTTGTACATGCCACCAATATACACATTTTAAGCGCGTAACATTGTAAAAAAAATTATGGTTGCCTGTAAAGTCGGTTTTACGGGCGAAGATTTTACGTGACAACGTCTTTTTCTAGGTAGAATATTTATTGATATGAATATTATTAAATTGCACAATAGGAACAAGGAATTGAATGAAAATAAGAATTGCACAAGTTTTTAACTATAGGAAATATATTTTGTTTACTAAAACATTGTACATAATTTGAAATTAATTAAAAATTTGTTATTGTAAATAGTAAAGTTGAATAAAACATTTACTAAAATAGGAATTTGAAATTCTTGCTAAACACAGTTAAATTCTAACTCCGCGCGTGGTGAATTGGTCGGTTTAGTTCGTTTGTTTGGTCGCACTGTTATGACAGGTTAGAGGTTATAATTTGTTATTTTAAATGTTTGACTAGCAATACGCGCTGTTTTCTTCTCAATCGACTGAATTACGATTGATTGCAGAGTGATTTAAAACTAATAATTTTACTTAACACTATCAACATTTGTCAATAGCATGACATAACCTACAAACTCAGTTTCTCAACTTTTGTGTCAACCTAACAATTAATCAATCAATTATAGTATTTACGATAATGAAATATCAGTGTACATTTATTTACCTTTATTGTTGTAGTTGTTGTAAATGACGAATACTAAGCACTCCACTCCACATTTTCACGAATAAACATAGTTATCTGCTTTATCCCGTGCGGCGGACCCACAGTTATCTTGCTTTATCCCGTGCGGATCCCGTGCGGCGGACCCACTGGACGGGCATCGTAACGTTACCGAGCGTTACACTTTTTTCATGAGTGACTCCGAGCCGCAAACCTAATTTAAGACGTTGTCACGTCAAAAAAATAATGACTTATTTTTAACAATTTAGACTATATAAACACATATAAATTATGATACAATTGTATTTATTTTTATATAATGTCCTTCACTAAATATAACGTCCGTTAGAATGTAAACCCCTGGTACAGGACTCGCAAACTACTGTAGATGTTTTTAGGGACAGCGTCCGCCGGTTTACCATTATTCAGGACTGTAATTTGAATGCTTTGTAGAGTCCCCAGTAAATGGGCTTCTACAAACACTCATCTTTGGCTGTTTTTCTTTTTATAAGTCACTGGTAATTAATATAGTACAAAAGCAGAGACATGAATTCTTAGTAAGCAAACAATGGTTTCAACTTACTTCATATACAGTATACTATCTCTAAACTAGTGAATTTGTAAAACATTAAACGCGATAGCTCAATTTATGTTGTTGAACCTAAAAAATTACTTTCTGTGATGTGATATCCTTTCGACAAATTAGCCTTTTTTAGCAGCGATACCAATATCCATACGTTGAAACCAAATACAATTCCAAGTACCTATTCCCAAATAATATTGTCCCAAATTTCTAAACAAATGTCTGTAGTATATCTAATGCATATTAAAATCATATTTAACTAAGAAAAATGTTAATTGTATTGTAAATATTAAAATAGAAAAAATCACAAACATCATACAAGTAATATAGTTCCTACATTTTTAGTTTTAACCTATTCAAGCCTGTGGTTCTGTTACATCTATTTAAACCTTTTAGTGAAGCGGTTTTCATATTTATAATGTCTTGTCTTAATTTAATAAAATTTTTATTCGTTTTTAGGGGGGTTCATTGTCAAGGAATTTGTGGGAAAAAAATTTTTGGCAGCATCATTTTGTGGTCGCCAAATATTTTCAGTTACCGAATTGCACGGTTAATCAGCATTGAATGCAGACAAGTTGATAACATCATTTTTATTAGGAAAATACATTTCAGAATTTTGAGGTGATATAAAAATTACTTGGATTACAGCACTATGTATTGTTTGTAAAGGCTTTGTTATTATTAATAAGGTTCAGTAATTCGTGTAGACACGTATCGTTGCATTATTTCATCTGACCGTTAACGTAAGTGATTGTCATCTATAAAGCTATGATTTATTTAGTGGTGCATACCCCCTGTACTTTGGCATAATACTTACTGTACTTTGGGATTATAATCCATGTGATTAAGAACAAAAAAATATTCATTGATTTCTTGGCATACTACAGAATTAATCATCATTGCTCCCGTAACGTATAAGCCACATTGTCAGCTAAATTTACTGCCAGTAATCATTGTAAAATAGTGGAAAACCGTGTTTTCTGTAAGTCTCACTACATATATTTGACCACAGAATACAGATTAATTAATTTAAATTAAACAATACTATATACAAATATATTTCCATTATTCTCTATGTAATATATAGGATATTTTGGACTAAAGGAGGAAATATTTTGTGATTGGCTTCATCTTACCAATCAGATCACAATAAAACGTTCTTATCATATAGTGCTAAATTTCTAATCTATTAACCTAATTTTAATAGAAAGTACATTAACTACCATTTAAGTTTATAATGTTTACAAGGGCAAAACCTTTAAATATTGAGCATTATTTTCGTACTGCTTATTGATACTGCTATTCAACAGGTTGTAAGGTCTACTATGCTACATTTTCCTATATAAGTAAAGAAGACTGGAGATTCGAATTCGTTTTACGATTGATCTAAATATCTAATTAATTTAAAAGGTCAATTAATTCACCTCGTAATGTCATTGTCGTTTATGTTAAATAGTTCATGTTTGACCCAAGCGCAATCATTAAAACTCCTTGTAAAACTTTTTAAACTGCAAAAATGGTGTATAGACTACTAGTAATTTATCCACATTTAAAAGGTTTATTTTAATGTAAATGTTATTCATAGGCGCAAATTATCAAAAGTTACTTTATATCACATCAACGGTGATTACCAAAATTGGTTTAGTGGACACCACGGAAAATGCTTCTGTTTCACCTAAAATTTAAATACTGGATTAATAATCTATCTATCTGTTGAGCTCTTTCCCGGAAAATAAAA
>NW_025780029.1:0-60095 GCF_021130785.1 Homalodisca vitripennis
TTATAATAAATATTACATTAAAATTGGACTTGAATACCGTTAGAAAACGGGTGCCAATACCCAAGCTTAAGAGCTTTTCACGTTTCTTAAAATAACTGCATGTCTAAAAATATTCAATGACAGGGGTGATATCTGAAAATTGTTGAGAACTTTTTAACTCTGAGTTTGTGAGCCGATAGAGGCCAGTGCTTGAAATATTAAAGGCTCCCCAACTAAAAAACATTTTCATCGGGTGATGTTCAACATGTTAAGTATTAGTTTTTATTTCTTAGAGACTGGGACTCAGACTAGGGAATCTGCTACAGGCTAAGATACTCACAGAGGATAATGATGCTTACATAAGCATGCTATTCCAATAGCTACACAATTTTGCAGAGTGTGCTCTTAGTGACTTCGCTATACATGTGGAGACTTCTAGAAACATAAAGACGGTATGAATCTGATAGCTAATTGCCCCAGACTTTCGTAATATTTTGCAGAAATCTACCTTTCCAATAATTATTATTACTAACATTAACGTGATTGATTCAAATATTTACATATAAATCATCATATTTGTTTATAACACAGGAAATCATATGTAAATGCCTCTTTATTTACCGGAATTTATTTCATTGGCTAATTGAAATAGATATAAATAATGTTTTTAATTATATCTAACCTAAGTTTTAGGTACGTTCTGCGATATATACTCAATAATTATTATCAATATTTGGTTGACTTTATCCATAATTTAATTTAAGCTTTAAATACTTGGCCTAATAACTGATAAGCAGGTTATCATGTTTTCTACATTAACTTTATCACAAGACCACTACTGAGTATCACCGTGTAACAGCGCATCACGTGACACAGTAGTGGCGTAATGGGGTTGATAAATATTTACACAACGTTATTACTCGAAATGTTAAATTAAAAGTCTAACTTGAAATATTTTTTTTTAGTTTCATTTGAAAAAAAAAACATACTGTATATCATTGTTGATGTTCTATAAGAATGCCTCAAAACTGAGCTGTTCGGTACTTTTTAGGTAATCTCTGGAGTTGAGAATCAGTTTGCTTTGTATAAGTACAGAAGTTGATTGTACTTGAAATCGTTAATGAAAGACATCAACCAAGTAATAATTTTGATGCAGGCTGAAATAGCAGGGAAAAAAAAAGTTAAAAGTATTAAATAATTATGTCCCACATACTTATTTAGTTTGAAATACTTAAAACTACCCTTCCGATAAGACAAATTATATCTGCACCAGCAAACCATATACAATTGGACCATTAAATTACATTACAGTTATCTAATTTTCATACAATTATGTGTTTATTATTTATGTGTGAAGGTCAGTTTAAAGTGTAACAAGGCAGAAACAATTTCTGAAAAGAAGTATCGTGTCACATATTAATCACTTCTGAAATCCTTACACCAAACATGGAAAAATCGTTCCCTATTAAAAAAAATATACTCTATCGATTTCAAGGACTCCCAGGTTATGTGTTTATACAGATCAAGTTGAATCTTACTTCCGGACCATCGTAAGTGCATTTTTATTACATTAATTATTTTTACAATTTTCCAGGAACACGTTCCAAATATAAATTTACAATTAGATCACCCTATTTAATTAAATATATGTGCATTGCTATAACAAATATTTCTTTTAGATTTTTTTGTATGAATATTTTGTTCATATATACATGTAAAGGAACAATTTATAGTACATGAATATTCAACTAAACTCATTCCCTCCAAATAATGTTCAATTGCTGCAGTCGCTAATTTTTGCTCACAGTGCAATACTTTTACGAAGGTAGAGCCATCATTAAGATCTTATAAACATCAGTTCAACTGTATAATCTCAACCCTAATAGTAGCGGCTCCTCTAACGAGCGTTAATAAGAGGTTTACCTATATTGTCAAGCTTTATCGTTTTTTAATTGTATCTCCCCTTAATTTAATAGTGTTTAGCCAATGTTTAACAATATTCTTTTTAATTAACTCTATTCAAGTATTCTACACATAAAGAAGCTATAGTAGGAAGGTTTGATTCAATTTAATTTTGAGTTTAGCTCCATTTCACCTTCCTTTTACTTGCACCATCTGGTAACTGATGCTGTCTCAGACTTGACTCTTGGAATCTGAAGTTATGTTTCGTCTTCAGCGTTGCAAAGAAAGTTGACGAAGTAGAAACTAAAAACGAAGTATATACGTCGTTTCGACATCAGAGACACCCATAAATAGGTGAAGTGGTAGCCTCATTGTCTCACCAGGTACACAATTGTGTGCACTACGATGTGATAGACACGATATCTATTCACTGTGGAGTGACCGAGGCTTCTACACATAACGTAGCTATGGTAGAAAGGGTGGATTCAGTTGGGTAACTGATGAGACAATGAGACTACCACTTCACCTATTTATAGGTGTATCTGATGCCGAAACAATGTTCATTTTAGTTTTGAGCTTCTTCGTCGTCGAATTTCTTTGGATCTCTTCAGACGCACATGACTCCAGATTCCAGGAGTCAAGTCTGAGACAGCGTCAGATACCAGACGCTGCAGCAATTAGAGGAAGAAGAACTGGAGCTAAACTCAAAATTCAAACAGTTTTATTCCAACGGCCAAAAAGCCAACGTTACGTTTCATAAAAATAAACTATTATTTTGAAATTGTTATCATAAGTTATACGGCCTTGACAATCCATGACTTGTGTTTCTCTAAAACCCAACAAAATGTTTTGTATACACTTATAAATACATTCTTAAAACTTTGCTACTTTTTATTTATTTATATAAATAACAGTTTTTTTAAGTAGTATCACATTTTCAGAAACTTATGGTGAAAATTGATGAAACAAATAATAAACTATAAAATAAAATCTCGTTCTTATGCACTTCCACATGATGAGGTATATTTTTTTACTCCTCACAGTTAGTTCTAACTCTAGAAAGTAAAAATGTGAGTATATTGTATACGTCAAATAAATAGTAAAGCCTATATATATCTTGGTGTTGATATTTTATATTTGTTATGTTATTTAGTCCTATTTATTTGTTATATGTTAAAGAAAGTTGTAAGCGAAATAAGAAACATATTTCTTTTTTTATCTTTTTATGTCTTGTTCCAAAGCTTTATATGACTTACCGTGCCCAAAAGTTTGCTCTTTTTAGTTTTGTTAAAATTTACTCAACAGCGCCATTGAAATTGTATGTAAAAGATTAATAATTACTAGTCTACTTTATATTATCTGAGCGATAATACATTTCAGAGTCCAATTTACGTAGTAAAACAAGGCAACGCTTGCAATTTTTAAACAATTTACATCGAATTAATTTTAAAAATTATACAAGAACTTAGAGTTTAGTTATACATTACCGTTGTTTGCGTCAACCTGAAAGTCGATTATGCTTTCAAATGCACTTGTTGATCAAAATTAACTTATTCACCAAGAGCATTTTAAGAAATGAACGACAGAGCGTCACATAACAGATAGATAAATAATTTAATACAAACATGTAATAAAAGTGCATTAGAATCGTATGTTTAAAATCAATCGGTTTCTTACATAACTTGCATTAAATAGTATGATGATTACGTGTAGATCAGTCGGTAACCGGTAGATGATAATGAGAAATTCACGTTTATTATAAATGAGTTTCAGAAATTATAATTAACTATTTTTACTATGCAATCAAGCAAAATGTATCATCAGTAAGATGATCTGAATGTCCTACTTATGTTCTGCTCATACTTTTAGAAATGCAAGTTATAATAAATAAGTAGATTTTTCCATAAACCTCAGCTAAACAATGTGTATTCTGTAGGTTGCAACCTCTAACACCTTCCTCTCAGGTAGATGATATAAGGATCCTTTGTCAAGTGCCAATGTCCCGTAATCAGACTCAATACTAAAGAAGACAGTGGTCTACCCAAGGATAGAAGATCAAACGCTACCCTGGTAGAAGGTGATAGCAGAACCAGCCTATCCATCCTAAGACCCGGATTAGCTCTCCACCTTCTCGCATTTTCGGTATAAATCCACATAGGGACGGCCCTAAAGAATTTAATCCTAAAAATAAACCATTAATCACGTCACTAGTATATGGAACACGGGCTGAGGTCACAGTGTAGTTGAATCTAGGAGGAAGACACTCTTCCGGAATAGTTATGGAGTAGTTCAGTTACTATCCCAGTAGTTGTGCCAAAGTTGCTCCTTTTCATTTTTTCAGGGAATACGTTTTGGACCTATTAAAGAAAATATAGTTTATGCAAAGAAGTAGTAAAAATTTCTTTTATTTTATAAAAATTAATTAAAATAAATATATAATTTCACCGCGTGAAATGTTTTAATATATGAACAGGCATACACTGAAAGAAAATCTTATTGAATTAAACAAATATTGTATCACACTGTATTAAAAGTACATAAAGCATACAAAATTTGGAAAATTTATTACGGTTGATTATATAAAAAAATGAAGCTTTAGCTTAACTTACTAGTACGTCGTAATAGTTTAGTACTTTCTTACGTTAATAATTTAATGTCAGCCACATAACATATACTTGTCTTTTATGTCGGATATGAGCGCCTCGCCGTCAGGCAGCAAAGGGTAATTGGTCAATACTTCACTTTGACACCAACTACTCCTGTTCTATAAAACGAGAAAGTGTCAGTAGTATACTATGGCCGTTTCTGGGACAAAGCACCGGAGACCGGTTCTGGGACAAACCGTGTGGGACCGAATCTGGGACAGAATTGTTAGAGAGCGACTAAGAGTGTGAGAATGGGTGGTCAGAACCGCGCCGCGCGAATCACCACGCATGTCATCGCTGTCCCGTTTATTTACCACAATTGTGAGTATGTATGTGTTTGTGATTTACTGATCAGATCTAAATAGACGATGTTGTTTACATGGTTGTTCTGGAGCAGTTGGTTGTTTTGGTCTACAAGTTTGTTTGTGATTTGTTGAATCTTTCGTAAACCGCTCCGAAGAGGTATGTAGTGTTTTTCTTGAGGTGATTGAGATATTTTGTAGCCGTGTGGTACATTAGGGGAAAAGGAGTAGAGGATTGCTGTCTCCAAATGTTTGTGAGAGTGAACATCATGATTGACAAGACTGTTGTTGACAATATTGCAGTGTATCTCGATGACATCAACGGCTCTGAGATTCGGTGGATTCGATGCAATTACATTTTCATTTGAGTTGAAGTAAGACGATTCTTTTTGTAAGTTTGTTGCATCAGATTTTTCAAAACCTAAGAGATCACTAACGGTTTTATCCAAGTAGAATTTAATTGGAGAATTAATTTATATTTTGTCACCATCTTTAAAGATCTTGAAATCGTCAGAATTTATACTAAGATTCAACGATTTTATGTAATCTCTGAAACTCTTTTCAAGTTGTTCAATGGTCCAGTAACCACATTGTTCAGTGGTTTCGGAATGAAATGTATTTCCAAGTCCCAAAAATAGACTTTTGCATGTTGCAACAAGTTGTATATGTTGTTCTCAGAGTAAAATCCAACAAGAGCCATATAATACTCTGCGTTTGGATCCAAGTGGATGGGGTGTTGTTCTAGATGGAGAGTCAGTACAGACTCAGTTCCAGTTAGTTTGAGTAATGGCATGGTTGCAGTTTTTATATACTTATAATTCTATACAAGTTTTAGATGAAGTTACTTCCATCATGGAAGTCTTCAAAACCTCTTTCCATATATTTTTTATTTCGTTGTTGAATTTTTTCTGCATGATGTATATCTTGCCTTCTAATTCACTCAATTGAACTTTGACAACCACATGGCTCCGAGTTGGTATTGACCTAATTTCAATTTCTTCTCCAAATCTGTTGAAAATAAAACCACGGTTTCCATGCATTTTTATTGTTTCTTATATTACAAAGAATATGTTCCCAGTCCTGAATCTCGTCGTAGAACCTCCAGGCACAAATAGAGGTCAAGCTTCCGACCAATACGTCGTTTCAACCCTCTACCTGTAGGGACTTTTTCAATAATGGTGTCCAACTCCTCATCGACTAAACTCAACCAAGGTATAAATTTTTCTCTCAGTAAAGGAGCCACCTTTCTTCTTATTAATGGAGAGATGAAGCGTTTACCTCCAGGAACTGACGAATCCACCATTTCCATAAGTTCCTTCAAAAAAATTACTGTAGGTTTCCGTATTTTGTACGCTGTACGAAGCTTACGTTTTTGAGCTTCGAATAGACGAACTGTATAATTATGCTGACTTTCCATTCTATACGCTTTCTTATATACAAAACACTGACATGAAAACTATAATTGCTACTAATGAAAAAAAATAAATCATTTTTATTTTACTTTTTTTTGTTTGTTTGTTTTTTTGTTTGTTTTTACTGGAATTTGATTATGTTTCGAGTAATGTCATATGAGAAATGTGCCTCAGATACAACGACAACATATGCTGTGGTGCCGCTATTCCCCTGTGGACATGCAATAGCTTTTACAAAATCTAATTCAATCTGAATATCACTTCGAGATCTGTCTGTTGTTGGTTGATGTAGATGTGTGTCAATTACAACCAATGGTGAGTTATCAATAAATTCTTTCAGGTTTACTAACACGTTATTGTCTCCGAAGTTTATTTTTCGGAACCCTAGGTACTGATCGTACATGATCCTGTATATACCATTAGTAATATCAAAATTCTGCAATTCCTGAGGGTACCTTTCTCCATTAATTTTCACAGACACATTTTTTAGCTTTAGAAACAGTGAGCGGTCGATCATGTGTTATTGATATGTTACGATTGGCAGACGTCTCATTAGCATTTGATGATACAGTATTTTTGTTTGAGAAGTTTTTTAATTCATCCTGTTCAGCACGTTTGAACTTTGCAGCAAAGACACTCTGAATTTTTTTAAGTCGCCTTGCTTCTTTTGCATCTAGTTTATTCGCCATGTTGTATACTTATAGTAATAGATACAGAGTTATTCTTCAAATCATTCAAGTCACGTTTACACTGGAACGTCAAATCACGTTTATAGAACGTCAAGTTACGTTTAGAGAACGTCAAATTACGTTTAGAGAACGTCAAATTACGTTTAGAGAACGTCAAATCACGTTTACTGTAACGTTGTACAAGGAAGTATTACTCAACACTTAGTTTACTTTTTAAATAGCACATGTATTTCCTTTTTTGTGTTTTAGCTATTGTATTAATAGATATGAATCCATGAGGTGTTTTCCAGCACTCAAAACAGAGAGCCTCAAATTGGTTGAAATTTATGTCTGAACCTACAAAGTCCTGGAACACTCTCTTTGTATAGTACTTGTTCATTGTAAACAGACACAACAGATTAACATTGTTTCGTATGACCTGCATATCAACCCGACCATAGCTCTGACTCAGGTAGACACAAGAAATCCCTTTATGACGTCCTCTAATGAAATAGTCTTTGATTTTAGTTTGCTCTTCTAGGAGGCAGTCGTCGAATACCACAAGTGAGTTTGGTTTGCAGTCATCGATAGAATTGAGATCTTGACAGGACGAATAGAAAAACGCTATGCGTCTTCTAAGGTTTTTTTCTAATCTACTGTATTGTTCACGCAGATCTACATATGCAGGTTGTTCTATTGAACGACTAAACACGTATAGATTCTTGAACGGAACTCCATCTTTGTTGTAAATGAAATTCAATAACAAGTTCGTTTTACCACTCCCAGACGGCCCTACAGTAAGACACCGTAACGGTCTAGGTAAAAATTGGTCTTCGAATTTATCTTTGCAATACACTTGAATTTCCATAGTATGTTCTCTTACATACATTTACAATTTAACAGTTTTCGCATATTCTATAATGATCCCATGCTAGGGTTCGGATGTTGTCTTCGAGTACGAAACGCTTGTCGTCCTTTGATGAGAGTACCACTTTATGGAGTTCTACGCTGTAGAGATTGTGTGCTTGACTCCGAATTGTATTCATCGTTTTGTAGTGCTCGATGTTACTAAACAAACAGTCTCTATAGTTGCTAAAGGTAATTTCATTTTCAACTACAGCTTTTTTCACGCCCTTATACCTCTTTATGAAATGGTTGTCTCGCATACATCTTGGATCATAGTCCTACAAACTCTCGCATGATTCGACCATTAAGTTCATCATTCATTTTACCCAGAACTTTTTTGTTTACGTGGGGAAGCCCATATTGGTTGGGGTTGTGGTAGTCACTTGTATCAAATAATCCAATTAAATGTTTCATGTCTTCATAGAAGTTTTTCGTTTTGATGTCATATATCAGGGAATCGGTATCGGTGTACACCATTTTTATGTTAGATCCATACTTCTCTTTCATTACATTGTAGTGGAAATCATACATCAGTGTCTTTGATATGTCTAGAATACTCATACCTACGTAAATAGGTTTATTTGACAAAAGTTGTTTCTTGCTAAAATGTACAGCAACTAGGTTTTCTGTAAAGATGGTTCGACTCTTAAAGTTCGGTTTGCTAACCCATCTTTCCACTAATTTGGATTTAGTACCCAAACGAATGTCCACACGATTTCTCATATTTTTTCCAAAAACTGAGTTGTTCATTAGTTTGAAAAAGTCTTTCTCAAAATTATTTTTCGCCTTTGTACGCTCCATGGTATTCAGATTAATATACGGTTGCAACCAATTGCTTTGACTGAAACTAAGAACTCTATGAACATGTTTTCGTTTCATACCCAGACTCAAATAAAGCTTTAAATTTTTGTAGTGTACGACATGCTTTTATTTGCTGTAGAGAGCTGTCAGAAGCTTTGCCATTTTCGATCCTGGTGGGACTCTACGTTCTGGAGCGAGAGGTAGATCAGAGTGTACGTCGTGTAGTTTTTTAGGATATTCCAAATCAACTTCTAATATGTAGCCTGCGGGTGAATCGTCACTAACTTTTATTACATCGATGTCTGTACTCCTCCACTGAAAGTTTTCATATGGTAGTTTTACAGACATTGCCCACCCATACAGGTTGTTTGCATCCAAGTACATGAGGTAGTTGTTTGGTTTCGATTTGTCGTAGTGTTTCATGTAGGGATTGTTTGCCTTCGCATATCGATGAGAACACTGTGAAATACCACAACGAATACCCTTTTCAACCATGAGTACCATATCGATGTCAGTCAATAGGGACAGTTCGAATTTTTGTAATTTTTAGCATTGCGTTCCAAGCCAACCCAGGTGCTGTGAAATACCATACAGGATCTAATTTGTATGTATTGAGACATACATCCCTGAAGTTTTCCATAACATCTGCAAGCAGCAAGACATCGGTTTCGTTATATAGCATTGTATATTCTTTCATGTTCTGAATGTTAAAGGCGGTCCATACATCGCACGCATGTTTGTAATCTTCATTTGTTATGTGTTGTTTATTCAGTCTATTGTAAAATTCTTCTTGACTAGGTAGTGATGTTTCACTATACTGTCCAAGTAGTCGTAAGGATACACTCCTTTTCGTAGCAATAAATTGAGGTCCTTACCATTGTAATATGTTGAGATGTGTTTGAATTGAGATCTAGTCAGATTCTTTGCCAACCTATCGAGATTTTGTGACATGAACTTGAATGAATCGATGAATCGTAGTTCAATTCCACCTTCCACACTGACCGTAAAGGAAATGTACCGCTCCTCGTTGTTGGGTATCAATGATATGCGATTTTGGAACTTACCAAACTCTTTAATGAATAGGTGAGTGTCGTAACCTGCTAAATTATGAATTAAAACAGGAATGAACCTAGGTTTTTTGAAATTTATGTTACACTTGTTGTGAGCTTCTCCTCTAAACAAACCCGTCAAATGGTTATGGTCTCTAACACGATCATCACCAAGAAAATTTCCACAGATATGACACGTAGTAGTAGATTCAAACATTTCCTGTTGCTCTTTGGCATAAACTGCATGGGGACTATTGCTTCACTCTTGTAAAGTTCATTAATCCTTATCGACTCCTCAATCAATGATTTTACAAATACATGTGCAGCATCGTCTCCAAAGTATTTAATCGATGGTTTGGAAAAGTAAGCTAACCATGTCCTCTGACACCCCATACATACAGAAGGAAATGGCATTATGTTTCTGATATTTAATAGTGAACGACTGGTGATTACCATTACAATCCACTTTACATGGTTGACATGTTGAAATAGGTGCTAGACAGCATTCAAAGTCTGCGTAATACACAAAGGGCACTCTCATTGAGCAATTGAAATCTTTAAATCTAATTACATTTCCTGGCTATGGTAGTTCCAATTTCACAGCATCGTGTGTGTTACAGTCTTCTCTATGCTTGATGAGTAAATCCTCTCTCGTAAAGTGTTGCAAACACCTATTGCATATCCACATCTTATGTCCATTTCGTGAGATCTGTGAACTAACCAAACGGGACATATCTTTGATCCAGCAGTAGTGAGTGTTTGTTTTTTCTCTAATAAACAGTAGATTAACATGTTTTTCCATCTCGTTATCAGTTATTCTCAGCGGGAATATATCGAACTTGTCATCATAAGCATAGACATTAACAGAAATTCCACTAACGTCTTTCAAACTTTGCTATATCATCAAGTTTCATGGGGCATTCGCAAGTTGCTAGTGCATGAAGCAGCTCTCGTTTGAAAGGTTCGTAATTGCTGATTCTTTCTGGATGAACCTTAACTGGATGTAAAGCTGCCAGAATAGACCACATAAAACATTTCTGATCTTCGTTTTTTACATTAATAACAGCCTCTTTGGATTGAATCTGTTTTGGTAGAACCACATAGCTGGATCCGTGAAAAGGAACGTATCGGTTGACTCTGATCTCCAAGTCTTTCACACTTTTTAGTGACCATTGAGAACCGTTAGCCTCAAACTCCTCCATCTCAACCAACATCTTAAGTTTTGCTGAGTTATAATAGTCAGACAGAGACGTTTTCGAGTAAAGAATTTCATTTTTTGTGTTAAAGTTCATGACTTGAGTCACCTCCACATCGTTTATTATTTTCTTGAATTCAGCATGATAAACCATGTTTACTTTAAGATTTTTTTCTTTTACAGCTTCCTGAAGTTTTTCAACAACGAGTGGTTTGCATGTCTCAAGAAACATTTTTGGATCTTTGATCCCAAGTTTGTTCATAATCACATACGTTTTCAATCTTCCCGTGAATGCCGACTGGACTTCTGATATTTCATCAAGTATTGTCTGTGCCTCCTCTGGAGTACGTACCGGAACCAGATGAGGTGTTGAAGGTGATTCTGTTTCAGACAGAAACTGTCTCTCTTCCATGGTAGGGCTAATCGAATTCTCACTATTTATTGTAATAGTCGGTGTCTCACTAATAATCTTTTTCACACCTGTAGGAATCTTTTGTGGTCTAGTCGGTTTTCGGATCATCGCTTCAAGAGCTATGTCGTTTGTATTGACCTTCGGTACTTGTTTGACTTCCCTTGGTCGTTTTGGGTATTTCTTTACCAGCATGTCTGGAGTAGGTGCCGGCAGTCTTGGTGTCAGTCTCGTAATGGGTAATATTTCACTCCTGTATCGAGGACCTTCATGAAGTGCTGACAAACGGATATGGCGTTTCGATTGTTTGTGACGGTTCCAGTTGGATGACTCTATTGGTGTTTCACAAATCTAACACATTTTACTTTTAGGAGCTGGTTTGATTTCCATCTTTTTCAGACGTTCGTTATATGTCAAACCACGCTGGTTTCTGGCACATTTCTGAGATTTTTGGTGCCGAGCCATGTTGGAAACCGTTATTTCCTTACTGCATTTTGGACATGGTTTCTTCTGGGGTTTTGTTTGAGCACGTACATCGGTCGGACTAAGCACGTTGTATGTTGGACTCTCTGGGAAATGTAGTGGTGAATTGTATACAGGACTATATGGTATATGCAGTGAATAGTCTGACTTATCCGGAACTTCAAATGGCGGTGGACCAAGTATTGATATAATTTTCGATGAATCGGGGTGTATCCTTTTTACTGGTGGTGCAAACTTTGGAGCGTCAGCTGTAGATGGACCAATTATAGTTCTAATTTTGGAATAGAAATCTGGAGTGTCTAACATAGACAAATCAAAATCAGCAATCGCGTCTTGTTCTTCAGATCTGAGATTTAAATAGAACTCTGGCAACATAGACATATCAAAATCAGCAATCACGTTCTGGAATTGATTGTCACTCACAGCCTCAGCGTAGTTTTCCAACATAGACATATCAAAATCCAGAGTTTGTCTGTCTAACGTGGACATGCATTTCTGTGTTTTTTTTATGGCGGGACATGGAGGAGTTCATGACTTCAGCACCACACCTTGAACATACTTGTTTCTTCCAAGGAGGTTTTTCATTGAATCCGTTGGAAGAAGCATAAGCTGGTGGATTTGACGCTGACATACACTTTCTTTATAGTAATTCTTACGCGGTCTCCAACCGAAAGTCTGGGTCTGAATACTAGACATCGTCCAGTGTTTGCGTACATGTTTCTTAAAGTTTGTTCATTGCTTGAATTCACTTCTGATGGGCTCATCTTTATAGTGCTATGTAATTTACTGTAATATTGACGTAGAAGCTTCTGTAAATGTGACACCCATCTAAAAGAGTTTTGAATTTCAAAGTTCACTTTCATTTTTTCATTGAGAGTTCTATGGAAACGCTCTATAATGGCACTTTTTCCTCATTTTCAGTATGGTATAACTTTATTTGATTTTTGTGTAAAAACTCTCTAAATTCCTTATTAACAAACTCTTGTCCTTTATCCGTGTGAAGAAGGTTCGGGGGTTTGTGACCAACCAATTTCGCTCTTCTTAATATTTTACTAAACGATTTAGTAACCTCTTGTGAGCTTTTAGTTTTTAATGGTTCTGACCACGCATATTTTGAAAACGTATCAATTACATTACAGTATGTATCTGAATCCATCATTTTCTTTGAAAACCTAATCATTACAACAAGGTCTGCAGCCCACAAATCATCAATACCCAAAGTTACAATTTTTCTCTTAGGGAATCGCTTAACCACGGGTTTATGAACCTCTAATGCTCGAAGCAGGATTTCTTTCCGTCTTTTCTGCTTCATTAATACTATCCACAATACACTTACAGTATACCAAACTAGTAATTTATAAGGTGCGGTGTCACGCGCGGCGCGGCGGTGACTGGACAGTGACGAGGCGCGTACCGATTGTTTGTATACTTATAGAAACAACACGCGGTGTCTCACACGGCGCGGTGGTGTTGACGGTTCAGCAGTCGCGCGGCGCGGTGCTGACGAGGCGCGTCCCAATTGCTTGGCGGTGACGGTTCAGCAGTCGCGCGGTGCGGTGCTGACGAGGCGCGTGCCGATTGCTTGTATACTTACAGTAACAACGCGTGGTGTCTGCGCGGTGGCGGTGACGGGACAGCGATGACATGTGTGGTGATTCGCGCGGCGCGGTTCTGACTACCCATACTCACACTCTTAGTCGCTCTCTAACAATTCTGTCCCAGATTCGGTCTCACACGGTTTGTCCCAGAACCGGTCTCAGGTGCTTTGTCCCAGGAACGGCCAAAGTATACTACTAGTGTCAATCTCGGATTTAAAATAAAAGAAGTTCAGAATTTGTTTAATGTAATCTTTAAGTCAAACTTTTTGTCTTACCATTAATGTTATAAATAAGTTAATACCAACAGAACCAGAATAAACAAGCCTATTTTACCAAGCTACTGTTGGTATCAATTAAAACTCGAAAGTTAAATAATAAATTTTGCCTTTGAGATTTAATTGACTACTCTATGCATAGCTTAATGTACAAAGAAGTTATTTTTCAATATAACAGCACAAAGGTGGTACAAATTGTCAAGGTATAGCAGAAGATCTATAGATAACCATTTATAAAATATTCCAAATAATAATGAAACCCTCTGAAGGACTAATATCTTTTTATTTTGTAGTGCTATTTACTTTAGTCAATTTACTTGTAATTTAACCGTGATAAATTATTTTTGTGAAACATATGAATATTATCCTAAATAAGTATACGTGTATACTCAGGAAATTAAGCCCAGAATAGCGCTAGATTGACCTGTCTGTTAAAATGTAAATGCTGATCTTACAAATAAAAAACTTGAATTTAAAATTTAACATGATTTTATTCAGGTTAGATTGTGTATTATGGTTGTGTGTTAACAGTTGGCCCCTTGTCTGTGAATTACACTGTTTTACCGTCTTAAGGTGTAAGTCAGTTTCGATAGCCTCCGTTTAAGAGGCCACAAATTTTGGGTTTTATCATTAATCCACTGAAATGAATCATTCCTGCAACTTTAAAACTTTAGGTGCAACTTGAGGTATAAAGTACCCTAGCGTTAATGCATTTTTAAATTAAGGAAGATCTCTCTATTTGGGACACATGGCCTTTGAAAGCCTTATTTCTTTCAATATTCAATGATTATATATTCAAAATATAACATCTGTGAGCAAGAAGAAAGGTTCATTTGAGGATTGGAAAACCTCTCTATATGATAGAATCAAGATATGTTTGAAAATAATTATTATACTACACAAAGTTTCTTCTCTGGCTATCTTGTGTTTACAATAGTTCCGTATAACACGGATCCTTAGGGTGCAAGTAAGTATTCCACAACGTAAACAACAACAAAACCGACAGCACATTCTCACCAACCTATATCGGATAAGAGGATAAGTAATACGATATTACTTCTGCGCTGTTTTCGATATCCTCACGTACTCACAGTATTAAAGATTGGATATCAAGAATTTTCATTAGTGGTGCCTTTTATCAATATCGCTGTGGCATTTCGACAATAACTACAAAAATTGTCGACACCTGCATTAATATTGTAATTTAACCGTCAATGTAGCAAGAATAAATCTGTTCTAAATACATGTCTTAAGAGAAATATTGTTTTAAACTATCTGATGTCGAAATGGTTTTTTATTGAATATTATTATTGGAAATCTATAGTAAGGTATTATTTGTTCTTTATTCACAAATAATATCCAGTGCTTACAAAGCATGTACCCTCAATCCATTTATTTTCATGCATTACATTAGAAGTATTTTACATTGAGAACTTTGGAACAGGAAGACTGTTACATTAGTCTTTTTCTATTTTTTAAAATGTTTGGAAGATAAATTATTGTAATTAAAAAAAAAAATGATGGCAATGATCGTATTTGGGAATTATTTTTCCCCCCTACGTCACATTCAAAACAGTCCCAGGAAGTAACAATGCATCCTGTCGTTCACTTAATGCAGTTACCTAAAATATACAGATATTTACCCCACGTCATAATCCACTCGAAACTCGCTAATACTTGCATTGCTCACATTGAAATAAAATAAACTATTTTCACGTTAATGAGTTTCTAAAGCTTATTCTCATAGAATTAGTGTATTTTACAGTATAAAAGCTAATAGAAGCAAGAATAATAAGAATAAAGGCACTCAAAATTGGAGATCCACAATACCTAATCGAGAGGCCATTGTACCGTGGGGAGTTTTCTGAACGAAACCCAGCCAGGACGTAAAGCTTCTCTAGGCTGAGGCTGGAAGTTGGGAGAAGGGGCTTCGCGTATTCCAGCCCCCATTAGTTTTAATGGTCTTCCTGGACACATCAGAAATGTTTTATATTGCGCTATATTATTTAAAGTAGAAATTGTAGAAAATTATTAAGTACAGCATTTTATAGATAGGCCTAGACTAGTACATGTACTTTTGTAATGTGTATATATTACACATGTGCTTTGTATTGATAATTCAGTGCTAGATCTTGATTTGACAGGAGTATATTTAAAAACAACGATGTTTCACTATAAATATAGTCGCTAAATAAAATTCATTTTTATGTATTTTGTATATTTATCAGTTTTATGTGAAGCGGCTAAAACCTCTTATTTGAATGTATTGACGCAAAAACTTTCTTACAAGTCTCTCAATCAGTCCATCTTAGAGTAAGGTCTGTCTCCATTTTTTCAACTTTATCATATTATCAATATTAAGGTAGTACAGTTCCATCTTCAGTAACGTTACGAATAGATGTAAAATTGATCAAAGATCGGTAATGAGGTATCACAATCGCTTTAGTTTCTACGTGGTTTAGTTTAATTCCATGTTTACTAGTCCAGTCCATAAAATTTTGGATTAGTCCGAGACCCAATAACCATAATCATTGACTTAGAATATGTTAAAATATAAATAATCATAACTCTCTAGTGATTTTTGTATTTATTATTCCTTTGACTTCATTTACAGTGCTAAAAATTTAGTACTAACCTTTCTGGTCATGGTTTAGATCAGCAGGTCGCGCAGTCGATTTAGAAATTATGCGAGGAAGAGAGATGCATTATTCCTGACTAACATTCATTCTATTTATTCATGAAACAGAAGATTAATCATTATTTTGTTACAATTTGTTTAATTATACATTTGACGATGAAATATAGTTTTGCATCTCTCTAACTTCAGTTGGAAATTTTTTTATATATTCTACAAAGAGAGGGAGAGAAAGCCATGGTGTTAGTTTTAGTAACCAACCGAATGAGTAGAAACGTATAGACTATTTTTTTTACCAAAACTTAATAATACTGTATTTAAAGTTATTGCATTTTAACAATTTAACATGAATTAGTAAGGTAATCATTCTAATTTAGCCAGCTAGCACATATTAGTTTCTATTAATTTTCAATGTTTAGCCTTGTAAAAACTCTAAATAAATTGATATGAACAATAAGTGAGGAAATACACCACACAAACAGGTGTATATTTTTTATAAAGTACGTAAAAGTGTTAAAAAATCAGCACCGATTTGAGAACGAAGAATATTATTGATCACCTGTTTCTCCCTGGGCTCTTTTGTCACAGAGAGGATTAATAACATCTAATACTAAGGTTCTTCCTATATAACTTCCTTTTTTAAAAATGAAGGGAAATTCGTTAAAAATTACAATCCCTATATAATACGAAAAGAATTGAATTAAATAATAAACCAACATAAATATTTCAATACAAGTAGGATGTAAAATGCATTGGGTAGTAAGATATAGTAAGAGGAGAAATAGTGACGCCTAAAAGTAAAAGATTACTCAGCCATGTGAGTCCTGGTCCTGCTCCTGCCTCAAGCCATCGCATCTTGTTACTTGTAGTGCTTCTCTGAATGCTGAGGTAAATGACCAATAAAGAAGTTACGATTGATCAAATTAATATTTTACTTTGATGCAATTGTCTCTATACGTGTTTTGGTGTGATGAAAACAAAGTGTCAGCCACTGAGGACAAAGAACACCTGCCTACGCACTTTAAAATGATGAAATATCAAAGTGTGAAGACACATTGAAGAAACTTAGTGATGAAAAACGAATTCACTTCTAAGAATTTTATAGTTTTTACACACCAAAAGACGTGCTAATAAGGTCAAAAAAAATTTACAAGTGTTGAGACAGTAACTTCCAATGTTAAAAATCGAGAAGTTTACTTTAGCAGGCAATATGTTTGTATGATCCTTGTTTGGATGTACAGTTTTTCCAGTCTCAAAAGAGAAATACGCATACTATTAAACAAATGTATTCTAACACCTGTTGGTTAAGTTAGATTAGGTTGGATGTAACAATGTGCAGAAGATATAGAAGCACCCTAAGGGCTCTGCACGCATATTTAACTTCTGCTTGAATTAAGTTAATGCTTTCCTCATTATAATGATATTTACGTGATTTTCAGTAATGGTATCAGATGTTTAGTCTATTATATAAAGTATTAACAAGAATTATACTATTGTTTACATGTGTCGTACACAATCAATTAAAGGCAATTTTTATTAATTTCAGTGATCAAACAGAACCACATAACTGCCCAAAAATTCCCAATCCCTATCTGAATTACAATAGGCTGAGGATGCTTAAAAATACGATTAAAAAATAAAATCTCTAACATTTTCTTGTGTTTTCCAAAATTTGGTATAATTTAATTTGGTATAATCGTATAATTTAATTATACGATCACATTTTAAAACTATGTTTGGACTCAACTCTACTAAAGTTGTTAAATTCACTGACTGATTAAATTATAATTAATTCTTGCTATTTCATTATAAAAATAAAACAATGTTCAGGGAAAATATTCAGGGAAATGTATAACAAATATCCACTGATTGTAGTCACAAAAATGTGATCAAAACAGTACGAAACAACATAACCTATTATTATTTAAAATATGCTCACCAAGGTTCCCCACACAGTTTATTATATTTTGGCATGAAATAAACTATACTATTGTTTATAGTGAGATTACTTATATAAAGCTGACAATATAATCTAATAAAGCGTTCCCATAACTATATCACTTCAATTAGCTATTTGATTTCTCTTTTAATTTGGAAGAGAGATCTGGTGGCAATCACAGTAACTAGTAATAACCTTAATAAATTAAAACTTTCAGACCGTATTTATTCTCAAACGTACACTATTCCGTTTTAAGAAATTATTGTGTTCAAACAATTAACCCTTTGAGTGCCGGAGCATCGCTGTCAGCGATCCCGCATTATATGCAAGAAATGCCAGAATCGCTGTTAGCGACTTCTGCAGTAACGCTTATATTTTATATAGTATTTATCTAAATTGGTTCAATGACTATACATACGCATTCTAAAGGCTTCAAAGTAACTTTTGATGTCGGTTTTGTTGCATTTTGGTTAGATTCTGATTTTTACGGCGGTTGTAAAGTGAGCGCGTCAGTCGCGTTTAGAATCGGCCTCTACGCGGACGAGCCGTCACGTGTTTTGTTTGCGTTACTGTTTATTTCACAAATTATATTGAAAGTTCTTAAGTGTAAATGAGTTTGTACTGTTAGTATCTTTAAAATATTTCGTTTGTGTATGTTGTTCTAGTCTGTGTGTAAGTAGAAAAATGACGGCCGCGAGGTACGGCGATCATAAGCATCTAGTACTTTACTAAATACGTTTGTATAGTTTTTATGTTTGTTCAGTGATATTTATAAACAATGAGTCGTAAAAACATTGCTGACAATGAAGTCCTAGTATTGCAGGCATTATATTTAAGCATTATCATTGTAGACAATACACAGAGTGTTAGGTTAAGTTAGACAATTTCTAGTTTTGTAGTGGTTCATATTTTCATATTTATTTTCCAAATTTTATTTATAAGTATAAAAAATTTGTTATATGTCTTTTTGCAAAGAATTAAATTGAGTACAAGATAGAATAACTAAAAGTGAAAAAATACAATATTTCAATAATACTACTAAGTTGTGTCAAAATAAAAAACTAAAAATTTTTGCTTATAAAGTTTTTGTTAATGATTTTTTTTATTTGTGTAAAAACTTTAAATAAGTGATCAATGTGTCTAAATCAAAAACAAAAACCCAAGACATTATACCAATAAATAAATTTGTTATGAATTTTTAACCAGACCCTTGCAGAACCAGTCATTTTCGCTCGAAATTTTATGCATGCCATATAGCAAAACGCTGCGGCAATCAAAGGGTTAAACATAGTTAAGCTATGAATTGTAATCCTTTCAACTATTATTCACTAATTTCAACTTGTAGGAAAATATATTTTAACATATATAAGACAATAATTGTCTTAGTAATATTATCGCTTGTTATTAAATATGTATGAATGGGTTAAAACATATTTGAGCACAGCTTAAGAGAAAACACATTGTTAAAGCGATTCTTTCTGTACACTTTTGGTACAAGTCGCTACATAATGATAGATAAATTATTTATGTATAAAACCCAAAAAGCAAGCGTTATTTGTAAATTACGATTTATTGTATGAAACATGAAATAAACTCCTTAATAAATCCATTACGTATTAAAGTTAATTTAATTGTAAATGATTTAAAATTACATTTTAACTGTTCTACTGATTTGTGGTGTTTTTAGTATTAATAAGTATTAGCAGAAACTAGAACTACAGTATTAGCCATAAAAAAACAGTACTGAAACTGAACCACCTTCTCGATCAGCTAATTCAATTGACGATTGTTGCCACAGCTTCGTGTTTATTACTTCCTTCTTATTTGAGGGTAGTTTTTGCTAACAACGGTAGAGAAAGTTTTTATCCTAGAGCATAATCTTCGCTCATACTGAATTGGACGAGCGGGTAGGCCAAGCTTGTCATACACTGCATTACGTTATCAGAAACATTTCAACAAAAACCAGTCTTGTAATGCTTTGATTTTTCGTGTTGTTGAAAAATTTCGAAGAACAGGTAGTGGACCTGGCTTTTCAGGTCGCCAATTACTGTCTGTACAAAGGAAAACCACGGAAGAGTGCTGCAGCAAGTGTTACAGTCACCGAACGAAGCCTAATGCGAGCTTCTCTTAAAATTAATAGCTTGTATTAAAATTTTCCATAGATAACATCGAGTTCAATGTGGGTGCGACGTGAGGTTTATAGTACGCCAAAGATGAAATAATTCTTGCACCGAGTGTGGCTAAGGTAAAAACTAGTTTATGATAATTACAGTGCGATAGTACGTCTATATTCCTTGTACCTATACTAATATTTTGTGTAGTAATACGTTTAAATAAGTTATTGTGTTTTTTACATTTCAGGTTTAGTAGTTGGGTTTCTTCTGTAGTATCATACTGTGATGGCATTTTTACAGTAATTAATGGCTATCGTTAAAGATAAAAATCTATGTTATTAGTTTACAAGTGCCTGTAGTTATATTTCTACTCAATTTATTAATTTGTTCCTAAAAGGAATACATATAGAAAGGCAGGACACATTCTTTTTCAGTTTTTGATGCACGATTTGCAATGTTTTTCTATTTTGAAATTAAATAATGGACCTATGTAACAGCCTAAGTATTAATACAATATATAATAAACGCTAGATTACTTTATAAAACGTTTCAGTTATGGCCAGCAGTAATGACAAGTAGAGGAATGTGTTGTTCACCTTTACTTTTAAAGGGTGAAATTGAAATCAGATATTAGATCTCAAAACGAGCATGCATTTTTACACACTCAAATACTTAAAAATCTCAAGTAAATATATTATCATCGGTAATCTAATATATTCAAAAAATATATTCAAATTCTCAGAGATTTTTTGATTTATTCAATTTACATTCCTAACGAATATCTAATCGCGGATGGTCTTCTGAAGTAGGTATTCACCGAAAATAATTATTACTTAATGCTGAAAATCTTAGTATTACAAGCAAATAATGAGTCCATTAAAGATTTGACCTTAGTCCAATTAAACATTGTATACTTAATGTTGCGTGGAAGAGTGCTCTGGTGTAAATTCCCGTAACTAATATAATGGATTACAAATTATAGACCGTATTTTATACAATAAGTTCCACTCAATTTTTTGAAATTCTGAATGTGTAACATTTCACTTACTACAATTAATCGTTTTTAATCTTTGCTGGTTTTCATACACTAGGTTGAACTATTTGTGAATATTTAACTTCCTACAGAATGCCGTAGGGATGTCTGTGTGACATACGTAATAATATAATTCTCTTGAACAACTATACACTTATGATTAAGTATTCAAAACAAGTAAATACCACTATGGATGGTGATGCTTTTCATGAAACAGTTAAGAGATTCTCCCTGCACACTTTGGGTACAGAGAGGATTAAAATCAGAGCGAAACACAAACTAGGCAGGTTATTAATTAGGTTACTTTATATGAAGGCAATATCGAGTTCGATTATAGTGCATATCACTGTATAAGATTTGGCTGATCATTATCGAACCTTTACACATTGATCAAAGAGAAAATTGCCTATAGTCGAATAGATACACCTTCCATATTGGAAGGGTGTGGAGGGGCAGCGAGCAGTGGGGAGACTGATGCCGCGATGTTGCCGCGTTGGTGCGGGTACTACCGTGAGCGATCACTTTGTCACCGAACACTGAGAAGGAAACATCAGACGGTGCGCGCCAGCGTACTTACCAACAAACAACGCGCCAGTGTGTGTTGTCTTTTGATTGTTTACACTAGTAATCAAAAAATAAATTTCTTTAATTTAAAACAAATATGTGCGATATTAATATGTTACCATTATACTATATAATAATCTACAACTACTAAATAATTCGGATATCGTGAAGGACAAATAATTTGGGTACTTTGAAAACCTAATATTGCATTCACAGCGTTGGGGCCTTATCTAAAATCTTGGAGTGGTATGGGGCGTTGCCCATAACAATAACCGATGGAGGAGAAAGGTTAGGTAGAAGTGATTCTCTGAACCATTTTGAAAAAGTGTCATGGTTCATTTCTTCATGGTAGTCTGTGGTGCTTTGAAGCAAATAACAAGCAACATTTAGGAACAAACCCTCCAGATGTGCCAGCGTGCAGTAAAATCAGCCTACCACCTTTGCCAATAGGAGCGGCTAATGTTCCTTCAGTCGTGTCATCAGTCCATCCTAGAGAGACAGTGTGGCCGGTATTTACCCATGTTTCGTCTAACCACACTTTTTTTCAACTTTTTGTATTGAAACCCCAAAGTAACTAAAACACTCTTGAGAGAAAAATGCTGCCTCTATGGATGCTGATGCTTATCATGAAACAGTAAAGAGATTCTCCCTGCACACTTTGGGTACAGAGAGGATTAAAATCAGAGCTAACTGAAACTAACAGTTTTTTTACAGTAGGATTTTCTCGTAATATAACCATGTACATGACGGCGAATATCGTCCTGTTGGAAACCATCTAAGGCAGTAGTAACGGTTTTTTGTTTCTTCCTCTTTTTCGCAGGAGTCTGTAAGGTCGTATTACCAACCCCATTTAAACGTTCTTTCTCCTTGCAAATTGCAACTACGGTGCTTTTGTTTATGCCTAACGCAGCTGCGGATCTTTCTACCACTTTCTCTACTGGTATTAAAATAGCCCCGTTATCCTTTTGTTGCTGAACAAATTCCGGACTTTAACCACAAGTTCTCGTGACTGACTGCTCAAAGCAGAGCCCTGGCCGATTTTGGTGTATGGTGATGGTCTCAGTGGGCGAACGCGAGGGCGGCCTCTTTTATTAGCACTGGTTCCTCCTCTTCTTTCCATTACGGTGATAGTTAATGTACAACGTACAGTATATACAACACACACACACACTCACACCCTGATATTCACAACGAACAGCAAAAACACCGAACACAGACAACAAATTTAGCAGTAAACTCGAAGTAGTCACTCTAGTAGCACTTGAGGACTGCGCAGAGAAGCGGTCGCCGAGTTGGGATGTGGCAATAGTGCCTGTTGCTATGGCAACCGCGTCAGACGCTTCTCGCTCCTATTGGTCACGTAGCCAACCAGGCAGCTCTCCCTCTCATTCCAACGTAAGAACGCCCCATTACGCCGATACGGAATTTGTATCTATTCGACTACAGAAGATACATTTTTGAGCAAACTGAGTAGAAGAAATGTTTTATAAATGTTTTTGCAGACTTTCACAAACAACTAGAGGATATGTTTATTTTAGAAACTTATGTATAGGCTAAGAAGCATTTAAACTATTTTAACAGTCGTCTCGTTAATCCTAAAAATTACAAGAATAAAAAAATTTGAACAATCTGTAAATTTTAACATTTTAAACATCTGTAAATACAGTATCTGGCAGAGATTGTAGGTATAACATTTAGATGTATGTGTTCTCATGGGTATGTACATGAGATTACACAATATCATGTAATCCTGGCAACTCATAAATGCATGAGTATGACAGAATAACATATATTGTAGTATTTTTAATATACTCATCATCATCATCGTCAGACGTTTCCGTTCTCACGGGTCGTCGTACACAGCCTCCTCCACTTTAGTCTATCGTTCCAGGTCTCCTCTTCATCCACCTGTATTTTCTGTAGTCCCCTTCTCTCTATGTCTTTCCACACTTGGTCCTCCCATCTTCCTCTCGGTCTTCCTCTTGGTCTTCTTCCTCCTTCCTCCTTCTCCAGTGCTATTCTAGGCATTCTATTATCTCCCATCCTCTTCACATGCCCCATCCACTGTATTCTTCTTCCTTCCATTGTCTCTTGCAGTGAAACTACCTTCAATCTTTCTCTAGTTATTTCGTTCCTTATTCTATCTCTTCTTGTAGTCTTCTCTATCCCTCTTAAAAATCTCATTTCTGCAGCTTGCAATCTGCTTAAATCATTTTTAGTCCACGTCCACGTCTCTGCTCCATATAATAAAATTGGTTGGAAATAAGATTTATACATCAATACTTTTGATTCTTTCCCAATGTTCCAACTCCACACAATCTTCTTTACCATATTGAAAAACTTTCCACTCTTCCATATTCTGTTTCCTATCTCTTCTCTTATTGTGCCCCTATCTGTTATGATACTTCCTAAATAACAGAATTCCTTCACCTTTTCAAGTCTTTTTCCTTCAACTAACACGTCTTTGTTATTTCCATCCCTTCTCTCTACTTTCATTACTTTACATTTTTGTATGTTCATCTCTAAACCATATTTCTTCGCCACTTTTGCCCATTTGTTTAACTCTCGTTCTAACTCTTCTTCCCTATTTTCCCATATCATTATGTCATCCGCATATGCTATTGTCTTAAGTTCTTCTGCTCCTCTGTTTCCTTGTACTTCTAGAATAATTTCATCCATTATAATATTGAAAAGGAAAGGTGACAATATGCTTCCCTGCCTTACTCCTCTCTCTGTTTTAAAAGTATCTGTATATTTTTCTTCAATTCTTACCCTGTTTTTACATATGCCGTACAGGTTCTTTATTCTTTCTACTATTCCCTCACGCAATCCTCTCTTTCTCATACTCTCCCATATCCTTTCTCTCAGTACCTTATCATATGCCTTCTGTAGGTCTATAAACGCTACCATTGTATCTTTTCCGTATTCCCACCTCTTTTCTAACACTTGTCTCATCACAAAAATAGCATCCACCGTTGACCTACCTTTCCTAAAACCACATTGCTCCTCTCTTCCTGTTTCTTCCAGTACTGGTCTAATTTTCTGCAACAGTATTTTTTCATAAATTTTTTGTGTATGGCACAACAAAGTTATTCCCCTGTAATTCTCGCATTTTTGCTTATTGCCTTTCTTAAAAATCGGCACTATTATTCCCATTTTCCAGTCTTCTGGTATCTTCTTTTCGTTCCAAATCACTCTCATCACTCTGTACAACCATTGAATTCCCAATGGGCCCGCCGCCTTTATCATCTCAGCCGTCAGCTCGTCTATTCCCGCAGATTTCCCCTCTTTCATCTCTTTAACCGCTTTTTCCAATTCGCACATACTAAAATCCTCTTCATCTTCTGTCTCCTCTGTCATATACTATTTTAATATACTATTGAAGAAAATTAAACTCAAAATCAGATTCAGATTGAAAGTTAATCAATTAGTAGGTTAAGGCGGCAACAATAAAAGAAATCGTAGTTTAGCGTTTCAGTATGCGTATATTTTTTCTGTTTATATTGAAAGAATAAGCCAATCTGATTTAGGCCTTATTCTGCCCGTCCTTATAGGCCACTGGCCTGTGTGAGGATCATATCAAACAGAATAAGGGGAAGAGTCCATACAGTACAAGGTATTTGGTACTGATAATAAGTGCAGAGTCACAGGCAGGATTCGAACCTGCGCTATCTCTAACGTAGACTGAAAGTGCAAAGTCTATGTGTAAGCTTAAATGAAAGATTATACTACTCTATTTAAAAAAAAACTCCGTTTAGAAGTTATGTTATAATTTTCAGCCCATAATTAGTGTATGATTTAATTTGCAAGACCATCATAAAAATATTATATTTCACCTATATTTTATACAGAATGCATTGATTAGTTTACATTACTATTTGCAAATAGTATGAGTTGTTTTAATTATTATATTTTTTAAATGATTTATGAAAACAACTTTACTTTTCACGTAAACTTAGCTAGGCAATGATCTACTGTAGTCACAAAAACCAAAACCTAAACGATGTTACTTTACTCATGATTTAAACATGCTCTGCAATATTCTCCAGAACTTTATATTATATTTTACCATGGAACAATTATTAGACCGAAAATTATTATTCATAGTAAAAATGTAAAATTTCAATATTAATATGTAATATAATAAGTTGTTTCTATCACTGTATAACTTCCTTTTCGTTTCTCTTGTGAAATGGATGGGTGCTCTGGTTGTAATCTCAGCAACTAATTGAATAAATTAAAACATACACACAATATTCATCTTCATATCTGCACAATACAGTTTTCATAATTGTTGACTTTAAAGAACTAAACGTAATTAAGTGTCGAACTTTAATCCTAAGTGAAACAGCATTCAATAATTTCACATTTTTCCATATTAACTCTATTATAAAATCCCAGAAAAATGACTCTTAGAAACCTTTAAGAAAAAATTCTCTAATTAATTTTTGTAAATTTTATCTCACATTTATGAAGGGATCTTAATTCTTTTAATATTTTAGAAAAAATCCTAAAATTAGTTATTTCTGTACATTTAAAGGACTACAGGATTAACAACCAAAAGTTACAAGTGTTTTTTTTTTCTTTTTGTATACAAAGCATACTAACGTTAATATTTGAATATGATAATCTTAACGAAATAAATGAATAAATTCTAAAATCCTGAAAATATTAATATTCTGTTAAAATTTTAAATGCGTATACTTCAATTTTATTAAACTGTTTTACTGTTGTTTACTGTGATTAATAATCTCTAAAACTTGCATGTAAACTGCTTTAGATAAGAAGAAAACTAGAGCCAAAACTATGATTTAAAAATAATCAAAGTAACTCATCTATAACTCCTTGTCTTGATCCTGGTCTTCGGCTTCGTACTCATGATGAAGATTTCCTGACATCCTGCGTGTTTGAACGACTTCGAACGTTAAACTTAACTATAACAAATGTCCTTGCCCTTATCAAGCTTTGTCGTTGCACCTGTCCCTGGACTTGCTTTTCCAACGTAGTATGAGGTCAAAGAATTACGTAAACAAAAATTTTGGAATTATCGAAAAATTTCAAATAATTTTATTTTGCTGTTTCCATGGATATTAAAACAATATTAATATATAATCTGGTGTCTATGATTCACCTCTTTCTTTCTTTCTTAATATCTTCACTTGCGATACGACTACTACTATGATTACACCGATTCTTGTTATCAGATTACCGTTACACATAATATAATAGAGACGCAAACATCTGCCATTGCCTGCCTTACAATATCGTGATAAATTATCATAATTTAGATCAAAAATCCAGGCACACTATTCGATATGTCATGGTATTGCTTATTAGTATATCTGTTTTCGCACTGATGCACTTAATTCCAGTAGTCTACATTTCAGTGCATTTAAAATTAAATTCTAAAGTAATTTTATGCACACAAGTTACTAAATTGAAAAGTTAATAAATAACCAATCAATTATTTGAAAATAGGTTAGTGGTTAAGGATTCAATATCATTTCATTTAATTTTCAAACAGTTTGTTTGTAACTAATTATTAACTCATGTACAACACTGATAAAATGTAATCTGTAACTGTTATCATAACAAGTCTGAAATGTTCTAATCTTTACAGGAACATTTGGTAGTGCCGATGGCCGAGTGGTCTAAGACGTTGGACTTTGGCTCTGAGTTAGAGATAGCGCAGGTTTGAATCCTGTCTGTGACCCTTGCACTTTTTATCAGTACCATCGACTTTTTTACGGCCTGGCGAGGTGGCGAACGCATGGCCCGGCTGTCGCTTCGACGGGGGTCGCAATAGCCAAACCCCTTTTACCATAAGGAATTGGGGCTGTATTTTACAAACAAACAAACAAGCAGCAAAATTTCTAAAACAACACTATGGCAGGTAAAAACGGAAAGGAAAAATTACCCCAGGAGGGTAGGTCCCTCGGGACTGAATCCCTCCCTTCAGCTACGGCTGGAGGCCGCTCCATGGATTCTGGTGGGAGCAAACCTGCGCGGAGTGATGTGGAAGGAGGAGATAGGAGGAAACAAGAGATAGAGAGGAGAAGGAAGGAGGAGGAGAAAAGAAGAGCGGAAATGGAAAGAAAGAGGTAAGAAGAAATGGAGAAAGAAAAATACGAAAGAGAACTGTTGGAACAACAGAAAAGAAGGAAAAGTCTGGCAAGATCACCAATTCTACCAGCACAGACGATGCTTTCAATGCCAAAGATATGGGCACGTAGCGAAATACTGTAAAGATACTGAGCCCACATGTGGGCATTGTAGCGGGAAGCATAGTACAAGAGACAGTAAAGAAGGAAAGGAGAGAATGCGATGTTGCAATTGCGAAAGGGAAGGAAGAGGTGGTGATGGACACACGGTGAGATGGAAGGAGTGTGGTGTGTATGAAAGAGTGGTTAGAACTTATTTAAGCAGCATAAGTTATGAAAATTAAGATTGGACAAATAAATGTCGGAAGAAGTCTAAAGTGGTCCGACGGAGTTGAAAAGCAAGTATTGGAAAAAGATCTGGACATACTATGTATCCAAGAACGTTTACAGTGAGAGGTATAGCAATATTTTGAGGTGGAGGGACGATGTATCAAGATGTGAGAGAAGGAGTGAAGAAAGCGGCAATACTGGTAAGAAACAGAACAATGGAAGTGATGATGAGACCGAAAACCTACATTCTGAGAAAGGCTAAATGGGGATAGCTCACTAGAGACCTGAGGATTATGCATGAGTCATTGATGGATATTTCCATGGAAAGGAAGGATGTGAATGAATACGTAAGAGCTATGCAAACGGATATTGTCAGAGCCTGTGACAGGGCTATACCTTTGATTACAGGGAAAGAAAAGATGGTAGAATGGTGGACAGAGGAGATTGGAAGAAGAAGGAGTGAAACAAGGGGCAGGTGGTGGCCCAGGATTATTGACCAACTAAGGAGATGGAATTGTCCAAGAAATTTAATAAAAGTAATCAGAGACTATTTTTCTGGTAGAAAACTGAACTTTGAACAATCAAAGACAAAGGTGGGAAAGGTATTGGAAAGAGGATGCCCCCAGGGATCGGTCCTTGGACCGCTCCTTTGGGCGGTATTATTTGACGGATTGTTGAAACTTGATTTGGGTGAGAGAGTACAAATACTAGCGTATGCAGACGATGCTCTCGTACTAGTGAGAGGAAACAGCAGGAGGGAGGTGGAGGTCAAAACGAAGATAGCTATGGAAAGGACAGTGGAATGGCTCAGAGAAAGCAAATTGGCGCTTTCAGAACAAAAAACTGTTGCAGTTGTGCTGAAAGGAAAGATGGAGAGAAGACCTGTGATTGAAGTGGAAGGAAGAAGACCTAAAATGGACAGAAAGACAACATATCTGGGAGTTGTAATAGAAGAAAGAATGAGGTTTGGAGAACATGTTACACGGACAAGACAAAAAGTATTAAACCTGATGGGAGCGATCAGGAGGCATTTAAAGGCGGAGAAAGGGCTACCCGATTCGCAGATGATGGTGATTTACAAAGGGGTGTTTGAACCCATAATGCTGTATGGTTGCGAATTGTGGGGGGAAGATATGAATAGGGAAGAAGTAGCAAGAGTAAGATCGATGCAAAGATCGATGATTCTAAGAGCTATCAAAGGATACTCCATAGTGTCGCACGAGGCAGCAAGGGTGGTAGCAGGAATTTTGCCGATAGACCTGACAATTAAGATGAGAATTGAAATAAGAAGAATTAAAGAAGAAGGAGGAGATGTGGAGAGTGCTAAGAAAGAGTGGAAAGAAATTATTTAGATGAATGGCAATTGAGATGGGAGAGAACTGAGAAAGGAAGAGAGACTTATAAGTATTTTCCGGATGTGGGAAAAAGAATAAATTCGAAGATAAGTGTTAACCATTATTTGGTACAGAGTGTGACTGGACACTAAAACTATAAAGAAAAACTGATGAAGTTTAGATTGTGTGAGACGGATAGATGCGGATGCGGAGAGAGAGAAATGCTTGGCATGTAATAAAGGATTGTGTAAGATATTAAGATGAAAGTCAAGAATTAGTACGAAAATTGCAAGAAAGAAGTTTAAGCTTTGAGAGAGAGAACTTAGTTAAAGATGAAGAAGTGAGGAAATGCTTTAAGGAGATGTTAACCAGAATTGGAAGAAGGAAGGAGAAGGAAGATGATGAAGGAGGAAGAAGGTGTGAAAGATGAAGAGTATATTCAAGATGAAAAGAAATAATCTGAAAAAAAAGAAGCCAATAATGAAATATAGAATTAAATTAATGAAGAAGAAAGAAGATGAATAAAGAAGAGTAAGAAGAAAGAGAATAAAGAAGATTAAGTAAGAAGACGAAGAAAGAAGAAGAATGATATAAGAAGAGAAAGATACAAAATTTAAGAAGAAAATTCCGATGATCCCAGACATACAAGGGTGTCTGGAGGAGGGGACACGTGGTAGGAGGAAAGAAGGAGAACTGGGAGTAAAGGAAGAAAAAAACGGGTTCGCGTAGAAAGCAGCGCCTCTCGGAGAGGGGTGGTGGTGGGGCTGTAAAAATCTAAAAAAAAATACCATCGACCTTGCACTTTATCGACCTGAAGATGATTACTAGAATTTGATATGTACATTGTACAAAAATAAAAAAAGATCAAAAAGTGTTATAAAGGTTTATTATTGTTTATATATTTATCAAACACATATCAAGGCTACATATCTAATAATGATAATAGTTTTATAAATACTTTCATAGTTTTCACTTTCGTTACTTTTAAATAGTCGTTTAAAATTCTAATCGTAACATATAAATATATTTAACTATCATGATCTAACACGAAACACTGTTATAACTGCTTAACAGGTAAAGCTTTTTCACTCCTGTTTTGTGGTAATATTTTAAACTGTTTACGCCGTTATAATAATGTGGGATAATTTATTTTATTGCAAAATTTGCATGCAATTGTTACTTTTTCAGTGAAATGTGGTAAGGGAGATATATTATAAAAATAGGAAATATTTATAAATGATTGACAGGTGCATCTTACTTGCTGATGCTTTCGTTTTACAATTTGACGAAAATTTGACTAATGTTGGTTACAGTAAGAGTATTGGTGGAATAGTCTAGAATATACACACCAATTTTGCCACAGAGTACACTGACAAATGAGAATATGACTGCTGTAAGAAAAGAATCTTATTTCTGAAAAGTTCCCTATAGTGAACTTTAATAAATTTACATTAAAATAAATACACTTATGTTATTCCCCAATAAAAATTGATTATTAAATGCTTAACAATATGCCGTACACTCCATATTATTTGATGTTTCATTACATAAATATTTATATAGGCACTCGAAACTATCATAAATTATAGGTTGTGTATAGATGCAGCTTGTTATTATTTCTCATACTTGAATTTAAACCAAAGAACGTAACACAAGTAACATGCCAACTCAGAGTGAGGAACCCCACTGAGTCTATTACCTTCCCACTGTGTCTCATCTCACTATCTCTAACTCTCTCTGTCTGAAACAGTACTTCTGATCACAAAGTTTTCTTCTAAATTTTACACATTTTTAAGAGAGTTCATTGTCAAAAAGAACTGTTTATCTTACTTAAATTTAACGTTATAAACATTTATAACATCTGGTAGGCTAATAGTAAGAAAATATTATTATAAAATTAAATATATTAAATAAATTTTGATTATGTAAATGTAATGAAACCAAAAATTACTGCCAGTGTGTATATACTCTCTAATGTATATATATTTTTAAATTTATTTGTAACGATTTGTAAAGCTACAGATGTTTAAAGAAACTTGATTATCCTAATTTTACTCCTATTTTATGTCATACTTATTTATATATCAAATATTCTGATAAATAGTGTTGGCATATGTATAACGGCGTACAGAAGATAAAATTAAAGAGACGCTACCCTGGCATTTAAGTATTATATCTTTTATATGGCAATTTATTTTGTTTTTACTAACAGAAAAATTATAGTCTTCATATAATGATAGTGTGGGATTACGCAGATTATAGCGCAACAGAACAACAAATTAAAACTACCGCATTGGAAGATTTTAAATGAACATCACAGTAACGTAAACCGGACACTCGATAAAACTTACTCTTTGTCGACTCAACTGCTTTGTAAGAGAGCAGTTTCAGTTCAATGTTTTCTAAAACGATATCCCCTATCTTTCTTTATCAGCCTTATAAACTGATGTTCCTCTAAATAAAGTTTACAAAATAGGGTAAACTATACAGTCATTGGCACTTTAAGATGCTATTCCTTACGTCTGTTCAATATTTTGTTCTCAGACACATGAAAAACATATATTTTGTTAATATTGATTGGTTTTTGGCTTTATACTTTCTTTTTACATTCACAATAAATTTAAAAAGTAAATATTTATGTTATGTGGAAGTGGAAATATTTATTTTGTTATTATGTCACATAATTATAGTGATTGGCACCTAATTCACAGTTATTGGCATTCTGTTTGACAGTCATTGGCACACTTTCATATTTTGCTAAAATAAGAGTGAGGCAATGAAATCATGCACACAACTTACTCTAAAATGTATAATGTGTATATACAACTATTGAATACAATAATTATGATTGCATAAGTAGAAAGTTTAAAAAAAATATTACTTCTATAGCCTATATTGTGACGTTAAAATTCAAATAAACTAGACAATAATAGTTTGCCCTTCTACAACATCTTAATAAAAACCATTAAATGTTTAATTCGTTGGCAATTTCATTTCCAAAGTCCAAACATATGTTGCATACAAACACAGGATCATGTTGATCAAGGTCCTCTCTGTTTTGTATACATTTTATATGATACAGTCTATCACACATGTCACATTCAACAGGTTGGGAGACTTCTTCGTCTTTGAAGTTAGTCCCACAACTGTAGCACAATCCATTTTTTGTTACAGGAAACAACTTTTTCCCCACAGACTTAGGCTTATGTGATACAGACGGTCCGTTATCAACATCAATTGACTTTTCAACTTTGACTTTCCCACATAATTGATCTTCATAATTTTTCTTCTTAACAGAAATCTTACTATGTTGTTTAGTAGAGTTTCCTTTCTGGGCTTTACTTAACTTCTTTTCTTCTCGTAGTCTTTTCCTTTCTGCCTTGGCTCTTTCTTCTTTTGCCTTTTTTTCTTCCTTTTCTTCATAAATTATTTTCCATTTCTTCGAAGAAACAACGTAAGGTACTCTTTCTGTTTTTCTTTTGCCTTTTCTGGTTGGAGTTTCGGGCCACACGAGAACATCAGCCAAAGCTGGACCACTGCTTCCAGATGCTTGGGCAATGCCTTGTGAAGCATGTAGCGCAACACGTGAACCTTCACTTAACTTTTTCTCGGGTGTTGTATAGTTATGGTCAAGTTTTACATTTACATTGTTGTACATTGTTTCACATTTTGATTGTTGAAGATATGTGGTGTCATTTTTTAATGCATTGGCACTGACATCTGGTGCAGGTAAATTAATTTCAGGATCATAGTTTTGTTGTTTTTTGTAACATCAGTTGTGTGGCATCTTTGACAATAGGCCTATCTGGCACACATACATCAGTGACAGTTTTTGGAGAGTGTGGATTTAGTTCCATGACAGCATGTGGCGAACCAAATTTTTGAGGTTGCTTATTTCTGGAAAACTCCTCCCACACTCGATATAGTGTGAAAAACAGTGGAGGTTCATTATTTTCCGACACAACTTTCTCTATATTGCGGAATTTTTCTATCATTTCGTCTCCTACAATCCCTTCGAATTGATCCAAGGTAACTACATCTTTACCGCTTAATGGTACAATTTTCATTTGGGTTTTACCAAGACACTTTGTATAGTCAATTGAGTTGCAGTTCCAAGGAAACAAGCCACAGGCTCTAAATCCGTTAGTAAGTGTTTGAGGCTTGACCTCGTCCACTACATGTTTCAGGATTGGTGCAACATTCTCCTTAGTTAAAGCGTCTGTCGGGTGGTTACTACGCCAATTAAACACTGCCTTTTTCCAGCCTGACTTGATTGGTCTAAATGCAGCAACATCTGCTGGCTGCATTATTCTGGTAGCGTTTGGGTATAGGGCTATCAGTATTATTTGCAACTCAGTACACAGTTGGCTTAGCTGATAGGAAAGATGGCTCTTATGCCCATCTACAAAAAGGATAACTGGCCGTGTGATATTGTTTTTTTTCAAGGTGTGCATTAAAAACATTACCGATGTACTCATAAAAGACTTCGGATTTCATCCATCCAGTGTTCGAATGACCAATACCCCAAGAGTCTGGTACAGAATTTACAATTGTTGATGGTAATCTATGGTACGGATAGATTAACATCGGTGGAACAATTCGCCCACAAGCAGAAAAAGAAAACATCACAGTAATGGCGGCTTTTGAATTTCCCTTGTCAATTTCATAAACATTTTTTGATCCTGTGGGAGCTAAAACTTTAGAACCCTTTGGACACAGTAGGAAATTTGTCTCATCGCCATTAAAAACACGAGTCGGGTCTTTCAAAACGTCCACCGCATTTTCTTCTTTCAAAATGTCTTCTATAGTTTTAAACCAATTTTTAATATCGTTTTCGCTGACGCATGAGCTTGCAGAAGTTACTCCTTCGGGAGTCCTTAAGGATAGGTTAGGGTGCCTTTTTAAAAATGCTTGATACCAACCGAGGCCTGGAAGATTGTTTTTAAAAGGATTAGGTCTTTCATTTTGTATTAAGAATTCTTGAACGCTCAGTTGCAAATCTTCTTTCCGTCGTGGGAAACCTTTCCGACAGCAGTCATTGATCCATTTTTCAAGTGTATCCTCTTCTTCCTTCGTCAGTACAGGTGGAGGACCAAGTTGTGTTTTTGAAAACTTGTCACTAAGCCGAAACTGAATAGTTGACCGAGGAACACCATGCTTTTTTGCTGCAGCCTTTTTGGTCATTCCATTTCTAACATCTTGTAAAGCTGCCTCAAGAGAATCGGCTTTGTAAGAGAATTTAGGCATAATTTGAACTCCGTTGGTGATCTGAAAAGAAAAAAGTTATTTATTGGCATGCCAATATCTATACATTGACATAGTGCCAATCACTGCTAGGTTACAGTGATTGGCATGCCAACGAGAAATATATATGTGTGCCAATGACTGTTTCAAATTGAGTTGTTAAACAATAACAATATTCATAAAAAGTCCATTGTTTTTATACTTCGAAAGATGTTATTTTGGCTTAAAATAAACAATCTCTTAAATACATAGTCATTGGCACTCCCTGCCGATGACTATATTTCATAATTTTTAAACATACAGTCATTGGCACCCCCTTTGCAGGTTTGATTTTGAGGTTATTTAACTTAAAACCTATCAAAAATGGTTTCAACTCCTTCTACATTACAGCTATCATTGTCTTAGTTGCAAAGATTTATCTTATCAAAGGGAAAATAACATAGTACAGAGAAGCAACTCTAAAGGAATTCACAAGAAGATCAACAGAAAAAGCTTACCTATACTAAAAATAATTTTTCCAGACACCACGTGCAGTCTATCTGCAAACATCACAATACCAATTGGGGAGAACTGTTAAGAGTATCTAATGAACTATGTTGGCATTCAATGCTGCCAACCTAAATCTTGTAATGAACAAAATAATTACAAAGTGCCAATGACTGTACTAGTGCCAATGACTGTATGGTTTACCCTATAACCAGTAAAATTTAGTTCCTAAAATTTAATTTAGCTTTGGGTTTTATATTGCAATTGCCTGGACTAAAAATACTAGGTGTGATGATAATAATCATATTATATTTTCCGATAACGTGCTTACAACAATATCTTGTTTACTCTGGCTAAGAAATAAGAAGACTACAATAATTCGAGGGCTAGTCAAATGTCATTTCTGACTGTCTAAGTTTTCAAAAAATATATTGAGAACGACGAAACCCATGACCTGACATTTTCATGAAACTAATTTCTATAAAGACAATATCGAGTTCAATTATAGTGCAGTCACTCAAGAGAGAGGTTGCTCACCAGTTCGGCTACAATTGTTGCATTGGTGTAGCCATAATGAAAAGGAGAGCATTGTTAAATAGATAAATATTCAAATATATTTAGTATAACAAAAATGATTTCTAAATGTTTGCAAATATAATTAAAAAAAAAAAAACATCATGTGGATAAGATTAAAAACTGTTACATTTGAATAATCATAAAAGATATTTTAACAGTCTTCCTTTACATTAGAGTACTAAAATTATCTAAAAACATAAATCTACAGTTCTTTTTTAGCTCACAAAATATACAACAATAATTCTTGAATTAATCTTTACACTATTTATCAAATATATTGTATGAACGGATATTATATAGGTTGGGCGATGTGTGGGAAATGATTATAAACTGATTCTTCCCGTACACTTAGAGAACCGAAAGGATTTAAAATCATGAATCTCACGTTATTTTTTAATTTAAAATATATGGAAACAATATTCTTCAAGTAATCTCTATACTTTTTATCAGATATGTATGAAGAGTTAGTATATAGCGGAGAGGATGTGTTCTAAATTATTGTAAACTGATTCTTTCTGTACACCTAGAGTACTGAAAGGATTTAACAACATAAATCCCGTTTTTTTTAGCTCATAAAATATACGAAAATAATTTTTCAAGTAATCTTTACTCTTTTTCTCCGGTATGTTTGAACGGATAGTATATAGCTTGGACGATGTATTTTAAGATATTGTAAACTGCTTCTTTCTGATCACTTAGAGTACTGAAAGGATTTAAAAAATGATTCTCAAGTTCTTTTTTAGCTCAAAAAATATACGAGAATAATTATTCAAGTAATCTATACACTTTTTATCAGTTATGTATGACGGATAGTATATAGCTTGGACGATGTGTTGAAAACGATTACAAACTGATTCTTTCTGAACACTTAGAGAACTGAAAGGATTAAAAAATGTATCTCAAGTTCTTTTTTGCTCAAAAAATATACGAGAATAATTCTTCAAGTAATCTTTACAACTTTTTATCAGTTAAGTATGACAGATAGTATGTAGCTTGATGTGTTGGAAATGATTGTAAACTGATTGTTTCTGTACACTTAAAGTACTGAAAGGATTTAAAACACAATAAACCACAAGTTCTTTTTTAGCTTACAAAATATCTTAAAGTTATTTGTTGATCAAGACAATCTTCCTCATCCGTAAAAACCCTGTTAATTGTAAAACGCGTTATACCTAAATAGAAACTGTTTCAATGTACATTGTGCATTTAAACTGCAATTATATAATTTCTTAGGGTAAGGAAAATAAAATTTTTATAATTTAATTTAAAACAATCAATTATTTGAAAAATAAGTGGGAACGAAAGATTAAAGATATTTCATTTGATTTTCAAATATTTCATTGTGATTTTTTGTAACTATTTCTCCTGAATAAGATTGATAAAATGAAAGCTATAACTATCTCCATAACCATTCTGCAATGATCAAACCACTACCCTAACACTAACAGGGTAGTCACACAAGTATAACTATAACTTTCCATACTTATTGCATAGTTGACATTGATTACTCTCCTGTACTTATGGAATTATAATTTTATTTTTACTGCTCACGTTACGGCATAGATATTTTTATTGTTTGAATGTAAGAAAGATTTAATATGTTTCATATTCAAATATAGATAAGGTATTATTGTCAGTATCACTATAAACATACTAGAGAAGTTTACAAAAATAAGCTGTTAAATACTTTATTTTGTGCTTAAAGAGCCCTTTGTCCATATCTGCACAGGACGTAAAATCTTTCACCTAATGCATTCACTCTTTTTATTAAGAAACTACTTACTTCTAATAAGTTATTTTCTTTGGAATACTTAAATCAAATAGTCTGCAATACGCTATACTTTTTAAGTTACATCAAATTTATAAAGAATATGAAAATTTAATTACTATTCAAATACTTCAATAGTTAAGTTATAAACACGGATGACTAAGAATATTGAGATGTTCATTTATATCTATCACCCGTGTATATTAAGACTATTGTTAGTGAATAGTGCGTCCGATTCGGAACTCAAACTCTGACCCTTTACGTGGTATAGCCGAGTCGGTAAACAAATACTACCAAGACAGCAGAATATGTAATATTTCTTTAACGTGTGCCTAATAAATGAGAAGGTGCAGGTATTATAGTACTGACATGAAAAGAATATTATAAAATTATTTTAATGCGAACATTTTTAATTTAAAAGCCATAGTGGATTCCAATAGGAAAGAGATTTTTTAAACCCTCCACATTAGAGAGTTCTGGTGTAAGATTCAGTAACTAAATTAATAAAAGTAAAAGTTATAGAATATTTTTCTTTTAAAAACTACCCGGTACGTTTATGTCTAATATTTAATTTAAACAGTTTATGTGATTTAATCAAGCACTTATATTATTATTCAGTTAGCATACACTAATTTTAATTTAGCTTTTAATATTTAGTCAACAAAAATACGTTAGAATGAAGGCCGTTTGACATAATTAATTTAAAGTTGCTTCTTTTAAACAAATTTCTGTTTTATATCAATTACGTAAATCAGGTCAAATTCCACTCTGTGGTAATCCATAAATATATCAAATTACAATACGATTCTCCCTGTGTTATTTGAGTAAAGACCTGATTATAAACAGCCTAAAAAACAAGTTTTGTAGTTTTGGAAGGGATTTTTGGTAACCTTAACAAAACCTAGACACATAACTCAACCGAATAACAACACTCATTTGAATGTAGTTTGCTTAGTAATAGTTTTGTAACAACATTTATTTGTTCCGGTGTTCTGTCACTAAAACTAGTATGTTTAAACTGCTTTGTTAGTGAGAGATCGAAGAGCAATACTGCGATTCCTGAAAGAATAATAAAAGTAACTCATCTGTAAGTTCTGGTCCTGGTCCTGGCCATAATGTGTCCTGGTGGAGTTCCCGGACGTGCTTTAATTAAAAAATGTTTTATTATACACTGAGCTATAGAAAAATTACTGATCGAAACCTGTATCTTGTTGTTTCTATGGATATGCATAATTTTTATATATATTGTACTGTTGAGTATGTCTCAGCTGTATTCATTATTTTCTTTTAATCTTGACTTGTGCAGACACGTCTTTTCTTACGTTAAGTCTATTACAGAAATGCAAATAAGTTTCTGTTACGTGATTATATAGTTGTATATTCTGTTGTTAAAATGATATCAATAAACATATTTATAACATACTTATTTCTAATTGCTACCCAGAGACACGTTTGGCATGGCATTTTAAGATACTGCCATATCTACAAAACGTACATAGGTTTTACAAACTTATCTGATCAATTAGTCTGCAATACAGTGTGACTTTACATTATTCCAAAAATTATTCCTAATGATACGAATTTATAACTAATAACATTTGTGAAGGAAACAGGATTTCCCCGGATATTTGATTTGCTTAGTGATACAATACAATCAGTAACACTACGTTTCGAGATATGTAATCTGATCTCTTCTTCTGGTAAATGACTAAACTAATGCATGTATTCAACCTATGTAAACAAAACATACCTGAGCGATGTTACACGCATAAATCTGGAACCACAACAGTCATTTTGTTTGTCTATTTCATGCACACTTATTCTAAAACATGCACTTATTAAACTGAATAGTGATCATTCAAACTGAACTACCAAGATTATAAAATAATAAGTTGTGTTTGTGTTATTATTAATGCAGAGTATTCAAATGTTTATTATTAGAGAGTATATTACATTTATGAAGAGTTGAATTTTTTTTCCAAATAACTTACCGTTTATATAACAATAATAACAAATATATTAATTTTATCTTTATACGGAATTTTATGGCGTTACTATATCCATCCATCCAAAACAATTGTATGCTACCTGGCGTGTAGCTTAGGTATTTTTAACTTTCCCTTTTATGAAAGTAAAAAAATATGTAAATGAAGGCCAAATTTTTTACTGGAAAAGGCTTTGTAGATAATGTTGTCGCCAAAACCTTAACAAGTATGGGCTAACTAATTTTTAATGTTAGATGCTAGTAAGACGATACATGTATGGGACTTCCACAAACAAACGCTTTCTGATTTATAAACACTTCTGGCTAAAACTGTTTAAATTTTTAATATCAAATTTGAATTTGCCAAATTGCCTCATTTAAGAAAATACACAGGTATACGTAGCGTAGTAATACGTTAAAAAAGCCCATTTCTTTAAACACTTTTATTTCAAAACAAATTTTTAATTAATTTAAGATCTCTTCAAAAACCAGATATCCAGAAGTGCCTTACCATTCAATAGACCAATAATTTGGGTCCGCCTCGAGTGGTGGGCGGATTTTAGCTAAAAAACGTATTTAAATTAACTGGACTCCAGCGACTCATGAGAAGAAGCTTATAATATTTAAACTTTTTAAAGAAAAGCATATAATGTTTTAGGTATTAACAATATGACCACTGGTATTTTAAACAAAATTCAGCTATATTATTTCTTAACTGAATTATAGCGAAGTCTATCATTAGATAGTTAAATTATTGTCATGACTTGAAATTACTCATGAAACCTCACAGAACACTTTTAAGCGACACTTGGTGTGGAACTTTGTAATAGACCTGTGAAAGAAACGATGGAAACGATCTGGTTTTATTAGAGTTGTTTCAAATGTACGCATTCTAAAGGTTTGCATCTGAAATAAATTTTCCAATGAAACTGTAATTTGTATTACTTTCTAGCCTCCTTAAGATCTTGCAATATATTTATGAGAAGTTAAAACGCAAAACATACACCTTATTGGGAAAATATTATGACACTCATCGTAAAATTTGAGATAATATCATAGTAGCTAAATAACACCTATCACGTATAATTAACATTAATTCATGTTTTACTTAACAAGATTAAAATGGGCATATTCCATATCTGTTAACCATTCTGAAATAAGTTGAGGATGAATGATCATACCACAATCCTTAGGACGTAATAGGAACTTGAATCATAACTAAAAGATTTTTCATACTACCTTGGTTTGGTGAAAAAAGCTCTCACTGGTAGATTGAAAAACATTACCGGAGTTAAAATTTACAAACGAGTATCAAAGAGACAACAAATCCGAAGCCGGCGGCACTCAATGTAATCTAGCAATCGAATCGATTGTTTTGGAAGCAAAAAGTATGAACCTTTGTGAATACTGTGGTAAAATAATTATCTGGACTAAAGTAATCTTTATTAGGTATTTGCAATCAAAGAACCTTCTTTTGTGAGTGAGCATAAAATAAAAGGATAATACACTGCTTACAAATGCACTGATTGTGAATTTGCGAGTTTCAAAAAACTATTATGCTTTGCATCAATTCAATGAATAGTACATTAATTTATAACCGCTAGATCGAGAAAAACACGTATTATTGGTATTTTATAATATATCAATACGTTTTCAATGAATACAACTATTAAGTGTTCTTTACTTCCTGGAAACAATGCGTGATAATTTTGCTTACTCTACTAAACCTCAGGTTGGTAGATGGTTTATATGAGTTGTCAGTACTCAAAATTATACTATATAAGTTTTTGATAAAAACTTTACGAGTTTATTACCCATTTGTTGAAGTTAATAAACTTAAAATCGAAACAAAGCATGTGTTTCGAGACCGAATTTTGAATATTTTGTCGGATATCTCAGAAATGGGTGGTCTTACTGGTTTTTGATGTATTTTAAATCAGATTTTCAGTTGCAATAGACTTACCTGGATCCAATAAATGCGAATAACTTATAAACTATCTTTGCACCATAAAACCAACGGTTTCGCTTTATTTCCGTCCTTTCCTGGAAGATCGGGTGAACACTTTGGCTACCCGTTACTCGCTAACAACACGTTTACCGTCATATGTTTATATGAACTTTTTCACATTTTGATGAAAATAAACCACCTGAGAAGTTTGTCAGTCTACTCGTGGGACACCCTGTATATGCACTGGACCAATGTTTTATGTTGTGATAAGATATCGTTAAAACTTGGATGTAACTACGTATTTTGTGTGTCATAAGAGCAGAAGGAATATTTTTTTTTACTATCTAGAAATAGTATATGAAAGTATTTAAATAATAAAAATAACTCACTGTATACGACGGTCCTGGACCTCTCTCTGAACCTCACATCGTGATCCTTGTTCGTTGGTTCTCGGAGTTGCTGCGATTATAATGACTTTTGAATATGATACTGAGCAATTACGAACATTGAAAAACCCCGAAATTTTCTTCCAATGTTTCCATGGATACAAGTAATTTATATGTGTACCTAGATGTGTGAGACATATTAGCTGGATTATTTCAATAAAAGTGTCCATATTTTATTATACGCAAGTGACATTCTTCAGTAATTATGGGAACTAAATACATGAATTCTTTCTATTTATTTTCTAGTATAGGGAGAACGTTTACGAGTATAAGCAAACTGCCTTAATTTTCGTAAAATTGATGAAACCTTTCCTCCAAAAATGAAATTAATTATCAGCCTAAACTAGCTTAGATCCGGGTCGTAATAAAATAACTGGAATGAAGTAAAAACTATTAAGCAATAGGTTTATCAGCAATATTTTATTTAAAAAATTTAAAATCTGACCATCAGCCAACGTTATGGAAAGACGAAAATTTGCCACTTTCAGACAAGTATTTGTTACCGTTATTGTAAAACATTCTAGATTATATATTTTTTTAAGTGTGACCTTCGAAACTTTTATTTTGTAAATTATTCTTTGAAAAATACACTAGTTCTAGTTTACTTATTGTAGTACATACAATACTAGTACTTATTTGTATGTTTTACTCTAACCTTTTTCATTGAACGTTCTCAGCGTGCTCTAGTCTGACATACAATAAGGGTTTCCATCAGTTAATCAGTACTCTACAGTCCTGTAACAACTAAGTGCACTAGTTGTTGATTGGACACTTCTAACATGTTAGTTCTCGAACATTTATTAACTCACTTATATCCAAATAAGGGCTTTTAATCTGACAATTTAGAACATTTTCTCTTTACTAAGTTTTGTTTAACAAAAATATGTTAGTAGTGTATGTCGTATTTAAAAATTTGCTAAAACAATGCTTTATAACTACGTCGTACCTTACATTTATTTATAAAAAAGTTCTCTAAATATAAAAATTAATCAATTTCCAATACTACATTTATTTTTTGTCCTTTTATTTCACACTTTTTATTCAAATGAATATGTATTATAATTACAGCTTTAAACATTTATAGCTAAGACATCACTTACGGCTGTTGAGTTTGGATTGAATTTTAAAAACTTCATCATTAAATTACTAGCAACTCCGTCATTTCTTGGAATCTCAGAAAAAACCTTGCAGTTCAATTAATAAACGGTTTTTGCAACTTGGAAAGCTGATATGACATTACTCTGATAGTGATAAGAAAAGTAGTTTTCTGGAATGTCACTTTTAGCCAGGTTTTGACTCGCATACGAAACTATCGCATAAATATACTTTAATTATGAACATATTATTATATCTACTATTGTCTATTCGTTATGACATTAGTCAGTAGAATGTAATATAAAACAAATGGTGTTGTTACTGTCGAAAACAGTAGTAACCTTAACATTCAATACGCTTTGTGAAGAAAATTATTGATGGAAGTATTTCTCAATTTAATTTCTAAGAAAAAACGCCAAAATATCTGCGAGACACATTATACTATCTATATTCTGAACAGTTGGTGATCTTAAGGTTTCACGGTGCAGTCCTAAGTCACCTTCAGTGTAAACCAACTTATACTAACTAGTATACTAACAGTATACTAACTTACAAATTTTATTTAGGGACTTGTGCTAATCCTCATTCCTCTAAGATTCATCTGTGGACAACTGGATCTGTGTAGTCCGTACTTAGTAGGGAAGTGGAGATTTAAAAGCCAGCTTAACTTTATAGAATGCAATATTCTCCTAAATACGAGTTAGGTTTAAAAAGATCTTTCCTGTTACCCGTCTCGCTATGTGTTAGGATGTATCCTTCAAGGTGCTGAAAGACTGCTAATAAATTGTCCCTATGCTTGTTCAGTTTACCCACCTGAACTAGCTCTGGTGAGTTCCCATAGTTGTCAGCTTAATGTGAGAAAGAATCCAAGGCTCGAGGCTATAACGTCTGTGGTGTTCATGGGAATAATACCCAGCACCATCCATGCCACAACATGAGCATTTTAATTGCCCAGTACCTCGGTCTATATACCACACTGGATGAGTGTATAGGCTTTTGGCATTAGACTTAAAATTCCTCTACTTTTTAAACATTTTAGTACTAGCAACGAAATAATGTATTGGGAATTGACACTCCACTCAAAACTTCAATCGTTATTGTTTGGTAGCTTAAAATTACAACTCTATATAGCTTGTTTTATTTTCGATTTATACTGTGGACAGATAAACAAAGGATCATACAGGAAAGAGATGTTAACATTCATGGAGACCAAAAAGAGAAATCGTGTGAGCTTAATGAGTATTAGGCTTCTATGACGCTTAGTCTAATTCCATGTTTGGACATCATATAATTCATTTTGTGTATGTTAAAACCTCATGCAAGGTTTTATTACAGCACTCAATTAAAATTTCTTGTAATCAAACGGGGGTATTACAAGATAGGTGTGCAATTGAGTTATATATTGCCAGTAACTTTCAACATTGATCATAATATATTATAATTTTTTTTCTGTATTAATAAATGTGGCATAGCAATATCACATGATAGTACAAAGTTTTTTTAAATGTTTAATAATTCACCAATCATGGTGGTTGGTAGACCTTCTCAGCCTTGCAAGTCTACTTATGTTTATGCTCCGTGATTGTTGTATATTTTAAACTGTTATAGTTATTATTTTGTTCACGGAAGTTTTTTAATTTATTAACAAGTGTCGAAGGAGAACATTCCAAGTTGCCAAAGAAAACGACACGCAGCTGTAAGTAGTGTATGTCAGTCTCGTTACTAACATACTTGGAGCGGAGAAGGAAAGTCTGTAGCGGCCTGTCAGACGGAACGGCAAGCGGGACTACTGCGCATCTGCAAGGCACAGCTGGCGCTACCAACATCGCCGCACTAGTTGTCCCACTATTAACCTTCGTCACGCCCGAGCCTGCTGTACTACACTCTGCTGCTACGGTGGATTTTATCTTGCGCCTTCAATAAATTGACGCAACACATCAACATCTGAGCTATACTTAAATCGCCGCTTAACTTGAAGGCTTCTGTATAGACTATATATTTTATGTCTTACATTTTTCAGTATTGAAGCCTTGTTATTTGTAGTTGTTCTTTGTTGTTGTTAGGTTTTTAAGTATTGTTTTGTTTTATATGATTATAACTATATTATTGTTGCTATTTTATGTTACATTTTAAATTAATTAATTTTATTTATTGACTATTTTAATATTTTATTAAAATATATTTATTATTATTTATTATTAGATTAGGTTTGATATTTTATTGTTTTGACATTTGTATAGAAGATTTAATTTTATTTAATTTATTTTATTTTTATTTTGTATCCTGTTAGAAACAGACCAGTTGAGTTAATTTGGTTTTTTTTTTATCGGCCTTAAATTTGACTAAATTTATTATCGGCAATGGATAGCTTTATATTTGACAGCGCTAATTTTAACGATGATGCTAGTACGTTAGTTTCTGAATTTTGTATTCAGCTAGATAAACTTGTATCAAATTGTGATAATGACTGCAATGAATTGATTAATGGAGCTTCTGGCGTTGTTTTGAAGTTTGATGACGTCTGCGGACAGCTGAATGACGTGTGTGGTAAATATGAGCGCTTGAAAGAAGAACTGGACTATTTGAGTGCACAGAGGGATGTAGAAAGGAATTCTCACCGTTCTGAATTAAATATCTCTCTTAGCAATAATGACCATTTAGTTAATGAAAAGAATACTTTAGAAGTTAAGATTAAGGACATTAGTAAAAAGTTGTCTAAGGCCGAAAATACAAATTCTCTGTTGAGAAATCTGCAAGCAGAACATGATAACATTTGTAAATGACTATGAAACAGTTCAATGTGCTAATCGTAAGCTAATTGTAGAAAATTGCAGACTAAAAAAGTTGGTCGAAAAAAATGAAAGCATTTGTAATGTTTTAAAAGATAAGCTGCTAGTAAACACTAATAAGATTGTTCAACTTGAATCTTCATTGAAAGGTTTTAAACAATAAATGGTTATCAGAAGAAATTATAACTGATCATATCAGGTTACTGAATTCTAAAGTCACTAGAATTCAAAATGATATTTTTGTTTGTTGATCCAACTTTGACGCAACTTCTCAAACTGCATAGTAGAACTTATGTAGATCAGGCTTTAAGTGACATGTCGTTTTATAAAAAATCCTGGGTGTTTTTTGTATTAAACAATTGTGACCAAGGTCTTGAGCAGAATGGTGGGTCACACTGGAGCCTACTGCTCCTTGATAACACAACACGAACAGCAGTACACTACGACTCGGTGCGCTGCCTGAACGAGCGGCATGCTGCAGCGTTGCTTGTCAACCTTGGATTAGATAGTGTTCCAATAAGTGAGGGGCAGACTTTTCAGCAGACAGAGTCTTTTGAATGTGGTGTTCACGTTCTTGTTAACGCTCGGCTGTTGCTCGGTCAGGTGTGCGACCGATTCGCATTGACTCACAACACACTGCATCACACTGACACCTCTGAGACACATGGTAGTACTAATGCCACTCTTGTACCAAGTTCTCAAAGTATTAATAATTCTAGGTCAAATTTGGCAAATGATAAAGTGTGGAAAGTTGTGAAAGGTAAAAAATGTGCCAGGCGAAACTTAAATCCGAATAAACATAATCAAGTACCTTGTAAAAATATATTTGTAGTTTTAAGTAACCACACTTCTGTTACTGAGTCAGTTGTTAAGGTTGTTAAGAGCTCTTCAGGTGTATGGAGAAGTGAAAAATTCTGGTCATGTAAAATGCAAGGAAAAACGTAAAACAGACTCTTTGAAAAGCAAAGATAAAAGAAACCCCTCTAAAAATAAGAGTAAAATAAATGTTGAAATTAGTAGTTGTGCAGTAGGCCTAAATAATGCAATGGTTTTGAGTGGTTTGTGTGCCACTGATGACATGTTACCGGCTGTAGAATGTGCAGGCCAGACTACTCTGGAGGACAATCACTCTCTCAAACCCGTTTAGCAAAGTAATGCTGATTATTTGCTTATAGGTGATTCAATTCTCCGATATTCGGAGACGCTTTGTTAGGAAAATGGTTGTACTGTTAGGGTACACCCTGGGGCGAAAATCAAAGATGTAAAAAATAAGTTGATGGGTTTCTTGCAGCACCAACCTAAAATAATTCATTTTCATGTAGGAACCAATAACTTGCCTTTGAAATATAACGGTGGTGCTGGGTACAATGGGGGATGCGGCAAGCGCGAGGCATTGCACTGTATGGCGGACCTGTTATACACAACACGAATCCGTTTTCCAAACAGTGTTGTTTTAGTTGACAGCATTTTGCCAAGGTCTGACATAAGTGGAACTGCATTAGCACAATTTAATGAGCAGTTGGAGCTGATGTCTGGAAACTTTGGTGTCGTTTTCTTGAACTGGAATCAGCTGGTGCGAAGGTACCATCTTGCTCGGGATGGCAAACACCTTAACAGAAAGGACGTGTCTGTGTTTGGAGCAGCACTTTTTGAAGAACTGCCTACAATTTTCGCTGAAATCACTTCAATTTGAAGATTTTAATTTTCCAGAGCATATTTGTGCAATATTGAAGTGTAAAAGTGAATATTTCTGTATTTGCATTATCTACAGACCGGGAGATATACCTGACACTTGTCTAGAGCCCGCTCTCCACTTTTTATTTTATGATATGGCCCAGTACGCAGATAACATTGTTGTGATGGGTGACTGGAATATTAACTTGTTAGATTTATCATCCCCAGAGACCCGCTTTTCAAATAAACTCTTTAAGAGCCTTGAGGTGACTCAGTTGGTTAAAGTTGCTACAAGGGTTACTAAAACCTGTGCAACTTTGATTGATCACATTTATTGTAAATAGCAATGTTAAATACGTACAGTGTGACGTCGTGGATATGTCAACCATCTATGACTCAAGAGGTGTTCGAGTATCTGATCACAAGATGACATATGTCGATATAAAAACAAAAAAATCAAGAAGGCCTCCTAGATTTGTTACTTATCGTGACTTCTCCCGATTTGACATTGACAAGATGATACATTGTAGGTCCAGTATTAGGTGGGAAGATGCTATGTCTATGAACAATGTAGATGACATTCTAGATTTTATTAATTCTGCTATTATTCAAGTTTTTAATGAAAATGCACCTCTAGTACATAAGAGAGTGACCAGAAAGAAATCTCCATGGAGAAATAAACAAATCATTCAACTAACCATAGAAAAAAGATTATTATAAGAAGAAAATGCTATCTACAGGAAATGAAACTTGTAAAAAACATATTGTAAGGTTAGAAATATGCTCAACAATGAAATAAGACGATCAAAACAAAATTTTTTTTAGAACTGAAATGGAGAAATGTAAAAGCTCTAGAGACTTTTGGGACTAAAATAAGGACAAGTGGTGTCACTGATCCATTCGATCCAGCCATACCCAACTTTGTAAAAGATTTGGAAGAAATCAATAAGTATTTCGTTAGTATGGGCTTAGGTATCATGGCAAATGATTATTGCGTACAGTTCTATGAAAGAAAACCAATCAGAGAGTGTCACTTATGATTTCTATTTCAGGAGTGTTACAAGGAGAGAAGTGCAGGAGGCTTTGAATAGCATCACATCAGAGGCATTTGGAGCTGATGGCATATCAATAAAAATGATTAAAATGATAAGTCCGTATTGTATTGATGCCAATAAACACATTTAACTAACCAGTCATTGGCCACTTCCACTTTTCCGGATGCATGGAAAAGAGGCAATTGTACTGCCTCTTCCCAAAGTCAAAGCACCTTCATCTGTGTCCGAGCTGCGTCCAATTTCGGTATTGCCTTGCCCTGTCGAAGATAATGGAGAAGCTGGTTGTTTCACAAATGGTACAATTTCTGGAGTCTGAGAATATCCTTCCAGCCTTACAGTCTGGGTTCAGGAAGGACCATAGTACTGCAACTGCGCTTTTGCTCGTTTTTGACGAGTTGCTTCATGCAAGGGCGGATAAGAAAGCATCTCTTCTTGCAATGCTGGACTTTTCACATGCATTCGACTCAATACACCACAGGATGTTGTTGGCTGTCATGCATTTTTATGGTTTTTCGACCAGAGGTGGTTTCTTGGTTTAATTCCTTTTTGGTGAATAGGAGACAAAAGGTTAAAATTGGGATGGATTTCTCCTCATATTTAAGTAGAGTTGCTGGTGTTCCACAGGGAAGTTGCCTTGGGCCCATTCTATTCACCCTGTTTTCCGCCACTATGGGTTTCAGACTTGCAACATAGTCGCTTGTATTCATACGCCGATGATGCTCAACTGTGTGTTTCATATGAAGCCGGAAAGAGCTGACTCAGCAAATTCCATTTTGAATGCTGACTTAAGCATTGTCCATGATTGGTCTGAGAGGCATGGGATTAAACTGAACAAGGAAAAGTGTAGTGTATTGTCGATTCCTTCCAATGTGGGTTCGGAGAAAGTGGGTGAGGTGTTCCTTGGCAGTGTCAGACTGAAGGAGTGTGAATCCTCAAAGCTCTTGTGCCTCATGCTTGATAGTGGCCTCTCACTATCTGGTCATGTAAGTGCCGTTTGTCGGCGAACACTTGGTCGACTGAGAATGCTATACAAGCATAGGCACATATTTCCTAGAGAGACCAGGCTTCGCCTTGTCCGGGCTCTTGTGCTCTCTGTGATCGATTATTGCCTCCCTGGTCTATGGCAACATTGTGTCTAAAGGAGATTTAGAAAAAATTACAGAGGGTACAAAATATGTGTGTAAGGTATGTATGTGGTTTAAGAAGGTTTGACCATGTTTCGGAGGCTCGACGATCGCTGGGTTTGTTGACTGTAGCTGATACTTGTACCCTGCGCTCCTCGTGCCTGGTTTACAGAATCCTGACCACTGGCAGGCCGGGATATCTGAGAGAAAAACTAAAAAGCAGGTCTCAAGTCCGATCTCGCAGTACTAGACAGGATCAAGTGTTGGTGATGCCTCGCGTTCGTTCGCCGTGAATTTGAAAGAAAGCGATTTGCGTACTTTGCTCCCAAATTATATAATGAACTGTCCTCCAGCGTAACAGGCCAGGGTGTATCTGAAACGACATACAAAGAAAATATATACAAGTATTTAATGTACAATACAAGGTGATATAGCCATATATAACTGTTTGTCTAATATTATGTTTTATTTATTAATAACTATAAAATAAGCTTTTAATTTTTTAAGAACTATAATAAGACATGGAGTCGTTTTGTAAACCAGCAATTATTGTTGAAAACCGCTCCAAAATCAAGTCCTTATTTATTTATTTATTTAAATAAGAGCCAAAAATATTCGCTCTGCCAAATCCGTTCTATTGCCATAACACTATTATCAAACACAGTAACGCAGCTATGGTTGGAAGAGCTCATTCTATGTGAGTGTTGAGTTTAGCTCCAGTTTTACCTTTCTATTACATGCAAGCAACTGAAATCAACCTTCTTCCACACAAGCAAATCTTACTTGCAATTAAATCTTCTAAACAATACACAGCTATGGTGAGGAGGGGATGATTCAGTGAGACTGTGAATTATAAGTATTAAACCGACGCGGTGTTTCCTTTTAATCTTTTTTCGTTTTCGACGCCGACTATTTTTAGATCCCTTTAGACGAGATTTACGAAGTCTGCAACAGCATCAAATTGTAGACGCTGCACTAAGAGGAATTTGAACTGGAGCTAAAAACAACATACGTATTTAATCAGCCCTTTCCACTACATCTGCGTTATGGAGGACTGGGAAGCTCCATTGTTTTTTTGGATCGTGTCAGTCAACATCGCAGTGCACGCAGTTGTGCGCCTGATGAGACATGAGGATACAGGGTGCGTTATGTAAGTAATGAGAATTTTATAAAAAAACAAAACTGATTTGTTCATGTGATTGAAATAAATGAACAAAATACTTAAACATATTCTCTTTCTGCATCAATACACCAGGGTAGACAATTCTGCCACGCTTTGAAAGCACCCTGGAACTCCTCGACTGGAATGCCTCTCAGGAACCATATAACTTCAGCTTGGATGTTCCCCACCGACTCCCAGTGCTACCCCTTCAGGACTATCTTCACTCGGGGGAACAAAAAAAAATCACACGGTGCTATGTCAGGGCTGTAAGGAGGCTGGGACTTCACGGTGTCTTCTATCTGGGTTGGGTAGCTAGTAACGACGCGTCAGCTGAAATTTTCGTTTCCTCCTTGTTTGGTCTCCATTTTTGAAGAGGCAGTTTGTATGCTATGTGGAGGCATGGTTTTAAAAATCGAATTCGTGCATGCAAAACAGATAGTCCAAATTTAAGAGTGCTCGGATCTATGGAACTTTCTTCAGCAGTTTTCAACTCATTGAATTCTTTGCTTGTCTGTTTGCATAAGTAGCACTTCATCGTTGATGTTGTATTAGTAGCAGCATTGCACACTTTGCCATCTACCATAGTGAGCACAAGAGTATGAGATACTTTTACGGGTTTGTTGTTTGGTCTCAAATTCCGTAGGATTAAGGTTTTCAGTTTGGTTTTGAATATGCTCTATTTCGGATCGAGTCACTTTATTGCTTTCATGCACAAACTGAATCATTATCAGGCGGCAGAATCGTGAAGGAGCCAGATTCTGCCACTAAACCTTTTGTGAGCCATTCACATTGCTTAGTGGTACTAATGAGCTGATGAAGACATGGGCATCAGAATCGGATTTGTTTTCAAACATCTGTTTGAATTCTTGTGCTTTCGAGCCATCACATCCCCATTTGCTGATTAATGTCATACTCTGCAACTCGGTATGACTTTCCATTATTAATACTTCTTCTAGATACAAGCAAAGACGTTGAGTGGTGTGGTCGAGAAGATTTTAAACACGTACTTCAGCTTTCGTCATTGAGATATTCTTGTTAGTATTATACTTGACATAAAAAGGCGCTAAAATATAAAAGAATAAGACACCTATTTGAAATATAAAAAACAGTTATTATATTTATTATTATATGTCGTGTGACTTTGATGAAATAGTTTTACGAGTATGTTTCAGCATTTACAATGTCGTTCAACTTACATCCCGTCACATAATCACCTCATGAATTACAATGTGATAGTCAGAAGCTGGAAAAGGACCAGGACTTACAAGGATGAGTTACTTGTATTATTGAATAATCATAATTTCTCCTAATAACGACTCTTGATACCTAAAGCAATTTACATTTTAGTTTTAGTGACTATTAACCGTCCCAACTGTTGTTCATCAAAATATTGATGGACACAACCCATTGTGGATTGTTGTTCGTCAAAATGTTGATGAACAAACATTCCCTTGCATAATCACTCATTACAGTATATTCCGGCAACGTATCGATTCGATTCATGCACCATTGGATTCGGGAAAAAAAGCCTAAGGAATACTATAGTTTTATTCCTCTTTGTATTGTAGTTGCAACGTACCAAGTTCGTAGTTTTGAACGTAAAAGAAGATGATGCAATTCATTGTGACCGCCATGTTGTCGATGCCGTCTGAGTTGTTTGATGTGACGAGTCGTGTTTATTAGTAAGTTTTAGTAGGTTTATTTGTGTTTTAGTGTTGTGTTTAGTGTGTGGTGAATTGTTAAATATTGCAGTAGTGCAAATAAATATATTTTAGAATAAATAAATTTCTCGAAAATTTTTCGCAAAAGTTTTGAGTAATGACGAAATGAAACTTTTTTCGACTCTTCAAAAAAAAAGTTATGGAATTTATTTTACTACTGCTGTATAGTTTACTTCATTCTGAGTAATAAAATATGCAATATAACATGTATTGAAGTAAAACTGTATTAGTAAAACTTTAATTAGCAAACTCTTACATATACACCCTATTTTCACAATTTATGCGCATCGCTGCTTTTTGTTATATAGTGTTATTATAGTTTCATAAATTTGTATAATGCTTATGTGTTTCTGAAACTAGAATAAATTTGACACAAAATGGCAATCTCACTTTTATAGTTTTCTTACTATAACTTGGTTTGCTAGGTATGGTCCCCCCCAAATTAAAAAAAAATGTAAATTTTTGAATTTAATGAAAAAACATTTTTAGTAAACATTTTTTTAAGGACAAAATTTAAATGCTAATATTATTATATGTTTAATTCTGAACACAAAAATATATACTTCTATATATATTACTTTAAATTTATGTTTTTAATAAATTTTTTTTTAAACCCTTGCACGAGGCTCGAAAACACGCCGCCACTACAGGAAAAAATGACCGCCAGTTGAAGGGTTAAATATAACACAAAACACATGAAGTTAAAAAAAAACTGACCTGATTTCAAAGCAAATAGAAGTTTCAAATAGAAAAGTATTATTTCGTTGAATTTCTTTGATTTTTCAAAGACTTTCACTGATTTTCTTTATATAAAAGCTTACTAAAGTTGTGTTTGGACTGTTTTAATCCTCTCTATACCCAAAGCGTGCAGGGAGAATTGGGTTCAATCATTCTCCAACTTCTAAGCGTCACAACAGTTTTGGAACTGTTTTCCATAGACAAATATTTAATATTTTATGAGAAGAATGTTCTAACGAACGTCTTCAAGCAAATTTTTGGATATTTTTGTTAGGATAAATATTAAGTTTAGTTCAAATTAGCTTACGTTACCTAACATTAGTAATACACAACTACAACACGTTTTATGTTTGAAACTAAAAAAATTAAAATACGGTTTCAAATAGTTTTTAAAGAAGGATATAGTCTACAATTCCTAACTCATTCCGTTAGTTAAGTAAATATTCATCAGAGCACGCATCCACAGTACAAGAGATAAGCCATGGCAAAGTAAAATGATGCAGTAATAACTTTTTACTTAAATTTCATTTCCATTTTAGTAGTATATAATTTGATTTTTAACCCATTAAAATATAAATTATATCAAAAAATGTATCTTGTCTTGTTCCTTGATTTCTTCTATAAAAGTAAAGGAACCAATATTAGAGGATGTCTAATTGGATTATTTAATCGTTTAATTATTAATATAATGTATTCTACTTTATTAATAATTAGATTAAGTTAGCTTATTACATTACAACATGTAATACCTAAACTAGATGGCATTACATTATAATTTTAGATATAATCATTTTATGAGCTTCCACTTTTTAAAAGCTCTGTAAGGAATTTATCACTATCATATAATGATAAAACAGTGAATAGGATTCTCTCACAATGAGCCTTAGTTACCTGAGGTGCTTACGCTTATCTCTCCGCTGTCGAAATTCTACTCTGACGTATTATGTTTATTAGTGAGCCACTAAAATTTTATTAATTTATGTGGAATTAATTGCAATCGCATAATGATAAATCGAAGGACAGAATTATCTCACAATGTGACTTTGTTGCCTATTGAGGACACTCCTATTAAATACGTTTTGGGAAAGGTTCAACAAGCTAAACATAAATAATTGATAAAATTGCAAAATATGCAAATTGGCTTAATATGTTATTGCTGCCATCAACACTAGTATAAATAGTATTTGTCATTACTATTTAATCCTAGTACGACAAATAATATTTATTTATTGAAATACTAAATACTGAAATACATTTCGTTCTATGACACTGAAAGATACTTAATTTTTAATTTTAAAGCTAGTTTCAAGAAACTTTTGAGGGAATACTTAAAAATTCAAATACGCAGACTTTTTTGCATTTAAGTAATATATGGATATATATATATATATATATATATATATATATATATATATATATATATAATGATTTATATATATATATATATATATTTAAAATGTGTCCAATAGGGTTAGAGTGTATATTAACAATCTAAAAGTATGGATTTATAATGGAAACTTAAATATAATTAGTGATGCATTATTGTTATGTTATTTGTTATATTATTTTTTAGAAATTCTAAACTACACTACTGCAGACTAATTATCAATAGTATAAAATGTCATTTGGAACAGTGTCCCTGGATATTGTATCTAAAAAACTAATAATGTAGCACTCATATCATAAGTTTAGACGTGGAACTGTCTCTTTAAAAACTTTTTAATGATTTATTCACAAGTTTTTCATATTAAAATGTACTTGTTAGGGTAATCATGTAAAAAAACACTCTGTTTAATTTTGGTAGTAGTCGTGGACGTCAGCAATATAAGGACGGGTGAAACGTAAGCAGCAGTTTACACAATATATTAATTTATATCCATGGAAACAACATGGCATTTATAATTTAATGTTTTTAAATAATTCTAAAGTGTTATGTCGCTGCGTGTTTCAAACTTCGCTCAACTCACAGTTAGTTGCGGACGTATCACCAGTAACACGATGTGATGGCCATAAGCAGGACCAAGACATACAAGGATGACTTACTTTAAATAAATATTAATCATAGATTTACTCTATATTTTTCGTTACTAAAGCAGTTTATATCCTAGTTTAGCAAGTATTATTTACAGCACAAAAGACCAGAATATTTCATATGTAGTGCTAACAAGTACTAATTAAATATAGTTAATACACTTCATTGTTATGTTTTGTGTAAAAGCTATTAATTTGTGATTGGTGCTATTTATAATCCTCTTAGTGCCCAAATAGTACAGGGAGAATCAGTTTAGAATATTTTATGCCAATCGGACACTAAAATTTATTGGTAAGTTTTCACGTAGTTTATAAAAAATATATATAACTGTTAATGAGAAACATTTTCTTACTTGTATTTTCGAGCAATCTTACTAGCATTTCTAGTAAGTAAGATATTCGTAATGAGTTTACATTTGACAATGCTTTTTATTTAAGATATATAACAAGAGTAACTCATTTTTGTTTAACTGGTATAATTTAATAATAAAAAAAAAATCAGTGCCAAAAATTTATGACAGATATGTTCTTGAAGTTTTTACTCATTCTGTTAGTTACATAAAATTCACGCCAAAGCTCTCTTTCGCAGTACAAGATATAATAACGGGCCAATTTAAATTATACAGTACAAGGAATGTCTAATTCGATTATATTAGTACATTTAAATATTTAAATTCCTCTTTGTAACTAATAATAATGAAATTTCTGTTTCATAACGAAGTAAAATAAGTAGTTTCGAGGAATAATGCTTCAGCTAAACATCTAAATTGAGAGGGCGCCCTGCCGAGTGTGCTGAATAACCGCAGCACACATATTCTTTAGCAATTTGTGTTATACAAAAGCATCAGTACATATTTAGATCCAGAATCCAAAAGGCAGAGCTCCGAATAGCACACTAATCCTCTCGAAAACAAAAAACCTGCACATGAGCAAGTCTCGTATCAAAAGAATGCGTCTTCTATGACGTTCCAGGATTCGTGTATTTTGAGTTTTTATCGCAAGAGAAAACTGTCAACGCAGCCTTTTATCTGGAGGTGCTCGAGACTGAAACGCTGGATCACTCGCATCAGGCTTCATATTAAAGTCATCTTCAAGCTCCACCACAGAAATTTCCCCAGAAACACGACCTTCGCCGTTACCAACTACCCTACCCAGAACAAGACATAGTGCCACAGCTCCTTCTGATTTTTTTACCACCGAATGAAGAGAGAGCTGAGTGGAAAGCACAGGGAGTCGGTGGGAAAAATCTGCGGTGAAAGTTATAAGGTTCCTGAGAGGCAATCCAGTCGAGGAGTTTCAGGATGCTTTCCAAGTGTGGCATAATTGTCACGCAGGTGTATTGATGCATGAGTAGACAATCTTGATAGTAAATAATTGATTATTATTTGTATCAATAATCAATCAATGAATAAATAAATTTTTTCCTAAAACTTTCATTTATTTTCATAATGCACCTTGTATCCTTATGTCTTTTCAGATGTACAACTGAGAGCACTGCAATGTTGGTTGACACGATCTAAAAACAACCTACCTCAGTCTTCCATAACGCAGACATAGTGGGAAGGGCTGATTCTATGAATGCACTGTCTAATAATCTGATGCTATTGCAGACTTCTTAAATCGGGTCGTGTTTCGCCTGAAGGGATTCCAATTACAGTCGTCGATAATGAATGAAAAAGATCGAAATGAACTCCCAGCATCGTTTCCTCATGAGAGACACTCTAACGAAGAAAGACTATTGCAATATACGTGAGAAAAGGTATTTTTCGTAGTCTCATCAGTTGCATAATTTAGTTTGCACCGATTCTCAAAGGCACGGTTGAGCTATGCCGACTGTACCTACACATAACACAGGTATGGGTTGGGGGGGGGAAGGTTCTGTTTTAAATGTTCATTGGTAAAATTTAGCTGAAAGTTCACCTTTCCTCTTTCGTGGAATTATCTAAAATTTAGAGGACCTGAAATCTGGAGTCATTGTTTGTGACAAATGGATCCAAAAATAATCGGCGGACGTAAAACGTGAAAAAGGTTTTAAAACAAACACCCCGCTAATCTGTTTTTGAAGACTTAAATTCTCTACAGCTTTTTTCACTGAATTCACTGTCCTGTCTCACCATAAGCTGTCTAATGTTTTGGAAAGATTTTGGTTGCACGTGAAGATTTACTTGTGTAGGAAGAACGGGTTAATTATTATTTGCTACACGTAAGAGAGAAGGTGAAACTAGAGATTGCAGCTCAAACCAATCGCATAGGAATTGAGCTTCCAACCATAGCTGCGTTACTGGTGTTTTTGATATTAGTAAGGGCTACATGGCAAATCTACTAAACGTATTTGCCCCTGAGTGTTAGCGAAATGTTTTTTTGCTTTTATATATAAACCATGACAGTTAAATCGATAAAATACTATTGGTTAATAAATATGACAACAAGCTTAGTGAACTATCATTTTAGATTTTAAATGACACTTTTATTTCATAGAGGAAAAATAAGTTATAAATATATATTGCCGAGAAAAATGTTTGGAAAAAGCTATTGGCAATATATACAGTATTAAAATTACGTTGTAGTACACTCGCTCTTGCTATAGGCACAGGTGGCAGGAACAAACTCGGTAGACCGTGGTACCGGGTCGTAGCGGAGAATATCCGAAGCTCCACGTATAGAGGGCCGGCTTTCACCCAATTATAATTGGCGAGGCTGGCTGGCAACGAAGTTGTTGCTATTAAGGGCGCTACAGTGGGGGGGGCCGGGGCGTCCATTGAAGGATGGGTCAACCTAAAAAGTAAAAAGTGAATAAAACTATAAGAAATAAAGAAAAAGGAAGGAAGTCAAGTGGCAGCAAAATGGAGAAGGATAAAGCAAGCAGAAAAGAACGCAAATAGTGCCCCAATGTCTAAACTCCCAAAGATAGTCGTTAGGAAATCAATAAGAATGCGAGGCGGAAGTTTATTTTAGTACGGCCAGCCATAAAATATTGACATCAAGATTTTCTACACAGACAAAATTGTATGATGGAGCTGTCCAACTATGGAATCTAATGCTGAGAGTCGTAGAAAGACCTACCACACTTTAGTATGCTCACTATCGGATTTCTCCTTCAATCACGCCCACCCTTGGATGTAAACAATTTTTTCAGGTATGACTGAAGTCTAAATAAAAAAAAAGGAAATGAAGCCCAGATCTACTTTTAAGCATTAACTCTTGCCCCGTCCCTCATGAGGCCACACTGGCGCTGTGCGAGGATCTTATCAAACCGAGTAATGGGGGAGAAGTCCGATACAGTACAAGGTCTATGGTAACTGAATAAAAAGTGCAAACGGTCACAGACAGGATCTCGGAACCCGACGCTATCTCTAACTGATTGACCGCTCAGCCACATTCAGGCACTCCCACGAATGCCAGAAAATTTTTATATGTCCACCAGGGATGCTCTATCAAATGAATTGAGTAAGCAATAGGAGTTCAAATTTGAAATAAAAACTCAGCAAAGCCTGATTACATAACAGGTAACTAAATGACAAGAATGTAAATAAGGCCGGGTTAACTTGTGATAATTTCTCATTTATTACTATTTTAGGAGTCCCTGAAATTTGTTCTTCTTCTTGACTTAAAATTTGAGGTTTACCAAGAATTTTAAACTAATGAAAGTAATGAGTGCTAGGGTGTCGATATTACAAATTAAATTAAAAAGTAAGGGAGGAATTATAATTATTAATGTCAATATACACCATCCAGTACGGTGTATAGACCGAGGTTAATTCGAAATAAAAATGCATATATTGTGACCAGGGAAGATGCTGGGGATTATTCCCCATTTAAATACTACAGAAGTTATAAACCGTGAGCGTTTGGATTCTTTCTCGGCTTTTAGGCTCGGGATGAAGGGTAGGAACTACACCAGAGGCCAGGATTAGATAAGTAAACAGAACAAGGCAGGACTAAAATTAATGACAAAACATTCAGGACCTTGAAGGATACCCTAACATAAATTATATCGCCTACCATAAAAGTTTAAGCTGAAACGTTGAACCTCTAAATTCTTTACCTAAAAATGGACTACACATGATTCCAAGTTTCCATAGGACAGAATATATAGCGGAATAACAGAATTTAAACACATAGCACCTAAGATGAAGTTTTTTTAATGTAGTAAAAATTACAAATGAAAGGTGACTTAAGAACGTGAAACCATAAGACCATCACTGGATCAGGGCATTAATGTGGGTATAATGTCTCCCAGCAGGACTTTTTGCCCCTTTTTCTCTTTGAAAACTTAAAATTTGATGAAATCACCTCTGGATCAAATAATTTTATCTTAACAATGCCTATTCAATTGTGTAAAGGCTGCTAGCATATTAGATGCAATTAGTGGTGTGAAAAGAATTTAAATTTTATATTTTATATTCTAAGCTGGGGACTAAATTTCATACCATATAGTTAATATTAAAATATTAATTATATCTTTTGTTAATTAAGATATATTTATACGAAAATTGTTTCGTATGTGGAAGGAAGAAAACCTTGTCTATAAATGATATTATCCAGAAAAAAAAAAATTCCTTAACGTTATTCAGAGTAAT
>NW_025780030.1:0-51240 GCF_021130785.1 Homalodisca vitripennis
ATTACCTGGTACATTGAACATCATGTCAATAGTTGTCAAGTGTTTTCCGTTGAGCAATTACTTCATAAGAGATAAAACAACTTTGATGTTGTTGTTTAGTCTGCCGCACAAGTCGGAATACATGACAATGTGTTTGCACTATTGCCATAAATAGTGAGATGTTTTGTTAGGCAAGAGCATATTTCCTGCAAACCTCTGGGAACCTAGGCAATATATACATGTAGTCTTTTTTGTCATTGAAGACGTGAATACTAAAGTCATACTTATATAGGTTTCTTTAGTAATATACTGCGCAAGTATGCACCATTGGGTAAAACAAAAGCTTATTTTAGATCGAAAGTTGACACACAACTATCATCATAAAATCTACTTTAGTCTTCTTTTAAACTCTCTCTGGTCATTTGAGTCTTAATTAGATGGAGTTCTTTCTCGATTTATATTAATTTCCTTTCATATTCGTTTGGCCACTAAGATAATTAATTTTTAAATAAATGAGCACTTGAAGCGTCTTTAATTGGCGACATTCACTTTAAAGTGAGTTGATAATACATGTTAGTACATTTCCTCTTTAAGTGGAGATTTTTACTTTTCAGCCTCACCATAATACACATAAATCGTAAATTCGTTAATGTTTAAGTCAGAGTTTAAAGTAAATACATGTCGTATTTTTATAACTCTTGTAGTTCTCAAGTATGTAGGAAATGATTTAATATTGTTACCATATGTCTTACTACATTATTTCTAGGTTTTCACTTCTCCCTTCCATCTATAAACACAGGTAATATTATCCTTAGTGCAACAATTTTATTATGACTTCGGGCATCTGACACTTGAAAGGTTAACCTGAAATATGTTTTATAAACTCGAATATCATTGTTCTTTGCCTTCTTGGAGGTTTTGCCCGTTCATAGGTTGACATCTGCTGAAATTACTTGATTGTATGCAACCAGTGTGATAAATTGTGGGTATGATTAGCTAAACCGTAGAACTACTTCAATGTATCTCTTATTTTCTGATATTTTTTTATTGTTTAGCATATACAGTTTGTCCACTAAATGTTTTTGTAACCGGCATTCCGTAATAATTCATTATGACATCTGATAATATTTTTTTATGTATACTTTATCATACGCGAATCAAAACTTCGATTCATAAAATAATACCAGCTGCGATTCAATTGTTAATTGTATGAGGTTTACTATCGGTGACTAAATTAAATGCAAGAAGTGCGTGACTCGATGACTAGCCATTCGTGTACGTTTAAATATTCGAGGTAGATTTTACGATAAAAGTGCTCTTTTGAATACCTCTTTTAACATATCACACTAAAGGAAAGTCTCAATAGTCCTTCCGGATCTCTCTAAAGATGGTTTGGAAACTCAAATATTATAATTTTTTGTCTAAAAATTGACTTCTTATTCAATATACACAATTTTAAATAAAAAAAACGTTGCTCGGTACATAACGTGAAGGAGCTTATACGGATCCAGGAACAATTTTTATTCTCTTTATAACATCGAACGTAACGGTGTTTTGAGTTTTTTGTTAATTGTAATGGGCTACTATAGTGAAAATATATGGCCCTCTCACGCTGACCAACCAACTTCAGCCAGAATATTTATAAAATTCATTGTTGTACCAAGCTTCAATGTCCTAAAGGTTTAGATGCAAACTTTGAACGGGGGTCAACTTATATCACATTCGGGTTGATAAAAACAAGTACCCCCTTCTATAAATGTTATCAAATTTCTATAGTCTGACTAACGTAATGATAATATTACGTAATATAAGATGTTTGAAAATCTTATATTTTCAATAAGATGAATGATTACGTAGATCTATAAGGATCTTGTGAAGAATTCCTCAAAAATAGTAAAGAAGGAACTCATGTTATGATGTAATACTTTGCTGACTACACATTGCATAAAGGGTCAGTGAAGAAGAAGGAGGATTATTTGATAGATTAATAATAAACTACTACGATAGCAAGTAGTTTACATTGTTACTAGATATTGCTAAACCTATTAAATAAAAACATGTCGTTAAAAAAATATAGTAGTATAAAATATTATTAACGACCAAAATGTACTACTAAAAAGGGAATTTTGTACAAATGCACATTCAAAAACAGATCTAAAGAGAGTTAGAACATTAAAGCATAATATAAATATAAATTAAGTGATAGTATATTAATATTTATGCATTTAAAGTAAAAAGTAAAGTAAAGTAAAGGTGCCTTATTTTACCAGGCGAAGTTACGGCTAAGAAGCATAGAGCATTTCTGCTATAAAGTAGGTATAGAGTAAAAATAAAAAAGTATATTGGTCGGGTAGAGCTACATATATTACTACGCACAAGGGGCTCTTGCAAAAATATTCCTGCATAAAAACTTTATTCAGTAAATTAAAACGTAAATACGTGACTGTATATACGACTGTCCCACAGATAAAGTGACTTATGAGGATACACCGACAAAACACGGTGCACATTAAATTAATCTTTTACCACAGATAATGACTACAATAATGTAGTAATAGATGTTATTACGGTGGTAGTAAATGTAATCTACCAATGTAAAAAACATTTTTATTTAATAAATTAAGAACATACAATGTACCATCTAATGTTTTTTCACTTATCCGTGGACGTATAATTCTAATGTTTACGGTTTAATTAACGTTTTAGGCTCTTTTTATCATGTTTTACTCAACAAGCTATTTCGTAATTTTCACATTTATTAATATTTGAATAATTGAGTGGTTCAGTATGTGGTTACTTCTTTGCGTTTTAATATTTTGATTAATGTATGAAATTATAATTTGCATTTATCACATACCATTATTTAATATAAGTGTTTTAAAAATCTTCATTACACGGATATTATCTTATTTATAAATGAATATTTTAAAACTTTCGATATCATCAATGGTCCCCCAATTGGCTGTAGTGTAAATTAAAATTTCTTCAATGACTGCCATACAAGGAAACAATCGACGTAACCCATTGTAATAATGAGTAATACTCATTTTTTTGTATGCTAAGTTTACAGGTAGTGCGGGTTACGTATTACGAAAGTGTTATTTTTACTCTCATTGTCATACTCAATTCAGATATTTCATTCTTAGTTTGTAGAGGTAACTTTCACCCAATGCAATTTTATTTCAATATGTAAAAAATGGATCTTTCAAATTCTGTTGTAGTTTTTTATCTCTAATAATGCAAAGGCTTTATACATAATTTCTTATGTTTGTTCACAGTTAGGATTAGAGGCTGAGATTATTGTGTAGAGATCGTCCTCACGATATGTAACATGATTCGCCCTTTATGCTGAATTTACTAATGAAATGGGCTAGTAGCAGACTAATGTAATTTTTGTATAAACTGTATACATATAATATTGGTAATGCGTTCTGAGATTTACTACTTGATTTGATATATAAAATTAGAACAACATATTTAATTTCCTAATGTGGCAAACTTTTTGTATAGGTTCAAAATTAACATTCAATTTGAGAAATATGTTAAGATAAAACATACACTAGCTAACGTAACTAAAATATAATTGAGTTTGACCAAACATTTAAAAAAACTAAAGCTAATTTTAATTCAGGGAAAATATTTTAATGATGTATAAAGCTAGGAAAACATATTCGAAATCAATAAATTTAAAGTATTTTTAATTAGCTTAACAAATAACATGGGTACAAATAAATTGAATTCAGTAACTAAAATTTAGTGGTCGAACCATTAAGTCTATACACTAAATTACATTTAGAGTGATTATAAATATAGGAAGTACATTTGAATATGCGAGTGTAAATTACTTTTGTTGATTGCTATGAGAGCAATATGAGAGGTATTGCAAATACAGCAAGCTAAACACGAATTGAATAGTAATTATTTATAATTACAGGTTGCGAAAACAACCAAATTAAAATAATTTACAAAGTAATACAACTTTTATTATATTTTAATGACTAATTTGTGTACTATATTCAATAGTGTTAATGTAGAAGAAGACATGTGATCGCTAATATAAATTAACGATTGATTGAAGACTACCTAAAGGAGTTCAGATACATGGATTATACAAGAAAGGGGGCGATATCATGCAATTTAATTCAGGGAGTTGTGGCATAGTCTGATCCTTCTACACCACAGTCTTGTTCTTAAACAAAACTTGGAAGTACAAATTGGTAAAATTAGTTTGTTGAGTTTTACATTGTAATTTCAAACATGATGTTTAAAAAAACTATTTATTTTCAAAGCGTTAGATAAACCTAATCTTAACGTTCAGGAAAATTTAAATTATTTTTCTGTGTTTTTCCCTCAACATTGGTCAAGATGGTAACTGTCCAATAATTGGAGTTGTAATTGAAAACTATTTTTCAAATAGGCAGACACAATTCCGCTTTTTGACTTCCGGATGATGTAAATATCTCTCTCCTGTATTTTTGTTTGAGTGGGTGTTGTCTGTCCACAGTATCTCCAGAATGAAATAACATATGTATATATATATATATATATATATATATATATATATATTTGAATAATCGTTGAATCACAAAAAGTACTTGCCCCGTCGGGTTTTTTTTATTCAATGTTTATTGAAATTAATTTAAATTAGGCTATTTCAACTTATATAAATTTAATAAATAAATATATATATATATATATTTGTGTGTTTATATATATATATATGAACGATCTTATGTGAATTTAACATCAAATTTTTCATAAATTGTGAACACATGACACGGCTGTGATCATTTATACAAGAGGAAGGAAATGTACTAATTACTATCGCAGTGGTGGTTAGAAGAAACTTCGATGGATTCACAAGTCAGAAAAACATGTTCATCCTCCATAGAATGTTTTTCAAACAAAATTCTTAAAAAAACTTAAAATTAAATATTCGATGACACCAAGAGGTTAATTGCAAACTAGAGTTGGGACCCTTGAGGCCTAATATCAAATAACGTCAACAAATGTTTTTTTATATTTTATTATATCTATGGTTCTTAATGTCAAGAAAGATGTAATAGTTCATGTTTAGGTTATCCAAATCAGACTATGTGACGATCATGACTTTAGATAGCGGGAGTCAAGACAGTGTCGGCGTCAGACTCCAGACAATGCAATAGGTGTTGGTGAACTGAAGATAAACTGGATATTCACAACATCCCTATTGTATGGGTGCACTATCGGTTGTGATGTAAAGATGCCTTGTATTATCTATTGTGTCAAAAACTCATCATATACACCAACAGTATAACCACTGTACGTTCTTTGGGCACTGAAAATTAGTTTGCTGTGTGTAAACGCGAAACCTGGCTTTTCTGTATAAAACAAGGAATATTAAAAAAAAAATTAATTGATTGCCAACCGATATAGTGTTGGTGGAAATTTAAATGGGAGAGTTAATGAGGTATTTACCAAGCTTGACAAAACTCAAACCGATTGTTTAATGCATAAATTATAAATATTTCTTAGCCAGGAAATTACATGGACATAGAAATCTTCAGAACTTGTTTAAGGTTAGCTGCAATAAAATCTCTTACAGTTGGTTTGAAACCTGTCAAATTAGTAAATATACGATCTGAGAAAAAAATATCGATTCATGTTTTCGTCCTTTTTAAGCCCGTATCAAATCCATTGATCCAGACATCGATTTATTTCCTAAGTGAAATTCCTCTATTGATTTCAAGTTTTATTTACATATGCAAAGCAATTTGGCTCTCGGCTCTTAGAATGCTGGATCTTTCAGATCTTAAACATCTTTGAACGTTACTTGACTTAACTTACTGAACCAACTTTTTGTATTATTGATTTAAGAACAAACGGCTGATTGTATAAAATATGCTTTAGGGCATAATTAATAATCTCACATTTGTTTCTCATGCAGATTGTATCAATCTACTAACCATGTTAGTAAAAGCTGGTTGCTTATAACATTTACTTAGGTTTAATTATTAGCTTACTTCTTTATGGCGGTTTAGAGTCTTTATAATACAAACGTGTTAACATTTAACAAATTTTCTGGAGATAGATTGGTATATGTTTTCCATGCCAAAACACTATATTGTACTAGAATCATAGTGTGTAATTATCGTCTATCACTAAACTTGACAAATATGAAATGTTTAGGGGATTTTAACGAGAAATTTTATTGATATGCAGGATGAGTTAATTTTTCTTTATTTTGATGGACATCCAAGTAACCTAAGTAGTTTAATTGTAATGGTGCCTTCGTAGAAAATATGGTTTAGAGCACGCATAAACTACTTTCTTGTACTTAAATGGTTTAAAATTTCACGGTGGTGAGGATTTGTAGAATTGTTTTGTTTAACATCTCCTCCATAATACATATCTATAAATTGTTTTTTATAACTATAAACTTTATAATGGATTCAAATGTTATTAGGATGATAAAACTTACGCATGTTTTTGAGGAGTTCGTGAAAAATATTTTTATTTTGTACACTCAAAAACTAAAACATGTTTGGCTTTTTTTAATGATTACAGATCTATTTTAATCATTAAGTTTAAAGACATCAGCTAATGAATGTTTTGAAAAGAAATGGTCGTATTTCAAATAAAACACTGCAGAATTAACGGTTACGTAAAATCCCTCTCATGTTACGTAAAAGAATGATTTTTCTAGGTATTTTGATATTTCGTAGTCAATAATACTCTAATTCGAATCACTGGGTTGAGTTACAATGGATCGCTTACTCTTTAATTAAAAAATATTTACTTCAATAATTTCAGTTTACTTAACGTGGTGACTAATTTGAGCAGCAGATTCGTTGAGACGGAGAAAGTCAATATCGCGTCTATGCCTGACGTTCTCCGATTGGCTTTTTAAAATCGGTGAGGATATTAACCTCTAGTACAATCTAAATTTTTGTCTTTCTATATTCTTATTATTACCAATGTTCATCCTATATGAACTATTTGTCCTAATTGTCGTTTTTTATGCATAATAAGAATAGCCGGCATTACAATTGTCTCAATTGTTCATGGTAAATCTAAGTACTTCTGAGATAACTTTGGAATTAAGAAATCTTAAATGCTTAGTGATTTAGGTTCTTAACGCCGAAAATCATATACACTCCAGATAAACATTTTTTTCAACACATTGCCAAAGTACTGACTGGTAGCTGTTGCTATCAGCGATGTTGTTTCTCAGTTTTCATTGGTTCTGTTCAGTAAGAACAAGAGCTCAAAACTCTATTGTTGAGGTTAAGCAACAATTGCCCTTACTTCAAGATTGGTGACGGTTAAGGTAAATGATATTGGCCAAATCATATCGAGATGCTATGAGGAGGGATAGCAGATAATCTGCATTTCAGTCATGTTACCTTGGAAGAAAGGGAGGCAGCAATATCTCAGTCTCTCCAGTCAAAACGAACAGGGGTAGCACTCCAGGCTAAAAACAGCCTGTAACAGTTAGGGAGCTTCACACATTTCGACAACCAACCTCTGCAGTATACTAGCCCTTCAAATTCAGCCTTAGACCTTAATATTTGGATATTTTCAGTTAGTAGTGCTCGGCTCCTAGCAATCCATAGGGGTCACCAGACATCAGTAACGCATCGGTTTTTGTTGTACATAACATATGTTGAATTTTAAAGTAAATAAACAAGATAAATCTATGTGTTAGTTGTCTCTTACGAAAAGAGTGAATAAACAGCTTTGTATGTTTTGTCTTGTAAAATATTAACATTTTTAAAATTAGCAAATAGCAAAATGCATATATAAAAAAAAATATTTGACATATAGCACAATCCAGATTCGGTGGCATTGAAATATTTTCAACACTATCACTATTCCGAATGTGTAATCATCTACCTAGCCGAGCATGAAACAGCTGACATTCCCAGTCTGCGGACAGGTTCCACATTACATTTAAGATGTGTCTGTTATTAACTAGACAGTCATGACCTAGTTTAAAGGAAAACCTATAATACTGCTGATATACTTCAAATTCAAAACATATTTTAAATTATAAATATATATATATATATATATATATATATATATATATATATATATATATATATATATATATATATATATATATATATAATATTCTAGGATTAAAAATATCATTGCAAATTATTTTTTTTCACATTCCATACTGTAAGAATAAACTGTAAAACAATTATATGAATCCATGGGGGTTTTGCCCGATTTAGGAGATGCTTAAGCTAAAATCAGAAATTCAACAACACTCTTTGTCTTTTAAAGTATATTGTAGATTTTAAAACGGGCCTCGAAACAAATTTAATTCGACCTTTATGATGACACAATTAAATTTGTTACTAATCTGGATTTTTCTTGGGCCTTACTATGAGAATATTTTTAAGGATCGAATCTTTTATTACCACTTACAGTCCAATTTTTTTAAACCGTAGACTTGGCCGCAGACTACTAACCTGCATGAAAAAGTCAGTCTCGCTTTGTTAAAACTGTCCCGGCGGAGTATGAAAACGGACTGCAAAAATCAGTGACCTTTAACGCTTCCTCTCGCGATTTAAAAATGAAGCCAATGTCGTGCAATTCTGTAACATGCGTCAAATTAAAGCTCTTAATATTGGCAATCTATTGGTTACATTTTTAAATATTAAAAAAATTTCGAAATAATTTTGATTATTGTTTACATTTTACATAGCGTTTACAATGACAAGAAAAAAGTAGTAAGCGAGGATTTTATTTATTTTTTGGTCAGACAAAATTTTTCAGCGAGAAAGTTGTGTGAAAATAGATGAATATTTTTTTATCATTTTTTTATTGGAAGTTAGTTTAGCCTGTAGTTTAGCATATGAAGTGGTGAGTGCACGTTTCTGCCGGAACTGTAGTTGGCGCATTGGCTCACTGATACCGTATTAACTCAATAAATTAGTTTCTTTTGCAATAAAAATACCTTTACGAAAGAACCAGGTTAATTTAACTAATTTATTAGTCTTAAAAATATTGTGGGTTTAATTGTTATTGCAATATTATAAACTTTATCCGTAGCAATAACTGTATTATTTACAACGGTGTTAACTCACTTGTACTCTATGTTTAACCAACTATTAATATTGAGCAATTACAACAAGTATAATGATTGCATTTAACTTTTTTGCATTAAAATAATATTCTTTAATACTTACAGTACTTTTTTACAATGGAGCAGCGAGTTCCTCCACATCACTGGCGGCACTATCCTCTTCACTATCGCTGGTCTCAGAATCACCGATGTTTATTATAAAACTTTCGGTTGCGTCATCTATTACGTTTTCCTTCTCCAAATACTCATTTTCCACTTTTATTACCTTATCACAAACTTTTTTCCACTCTTCTACAGATATAGCATCCATTTTATTTTTACACAACTGAATTGTATCGGCTATTTTATTGGTAAAATTTTTCTGGGCTACAAAGTTTTTAACTATTCCCCAAATCATCTCGATTGGATTAAGGTCCGGGTGGTATGGCGGTAATCGAAGAACTGAATGACCGAATTGATGGAGGAGGTTATCAAAAACAAAAATTTTGTATCTGTCCTTATGGAGTTTTATTAGTTCGTACAATTCAGGTTTTAGTAATGAAAATTCGTATTCAATTTCACGCTCATCCAACCATTTAGTCATATCAGCCTTTTTCGAGTTTGAATTTGGAGCTTTATTTACTTGTACGTTGTGATAAGAAGCATTGTCAATGACAACGACCGAATTTTGTGGAAGGTTGGTAATTAACTGTGTTTTTGTCCAAGTCACAAAGTTTTCATGGTTTCATTTGCATGTGATAGTCACCTTCGGTTGCTACAGCCTTCCAAACTAGACATGCATTGCGAATGAAACCCATGTCCCCTCCTGCGTGGACTATAATCGCTCTATCGCCTTTACTTATATTACTTTTGTAACCCTCTAAGCTACCATCACATCAACCTTTTCGAATAACGTGAGTAGACAAAACATAAGACTCGTCCATATATACGACTGGTTTGTTTTCTTTTCTGATTTCTTTTATTTTTTTCAAATAATCAATCCTCTTAGCTCTTATTTCATTCCGTTCAATTAAGATTTTTCTGTTGTTTTCAATTTTTTCAATTTGAATCCTAATTCTTTAATTATTGTTCGAAGACTTGATACACTACCTTTGAAATTTAAATCTTCTGCGAGTGTGTTTTTTAATAACTTTAGCGAAGGAAGTGAACGCTTGGATTTGTAAAAACTGTAAATTTTTCTTCTTATTACACATTTGTCAAAGTCGTCAATATCTGTGACGATTTTACTTCTTTTCTTTCTCTTGGGTGTAGCAAATGAGCACGTTGTATCATCCGTGGTGTCAAGATCTTTCTTCTCTTTACGAATTTTCTTCACTACTCCAACCGAAACTCCGCAAGCTGCCGCTGTTCTTTCTTTAACGGTATGAGGTTTAGCTCAATAGTTTCGTTAAGCATGAACACGATCACTCGCCAAATTATTTCTCTTGCCTGACTGTGAAGTTTTTTCCCTGAAGTTACCTTCGATACGAATGTTCCCATTATATAGAAGCCCGCACTAACCTAAAACACACTCCAGTAAGCAAAACTTAAAATTTTAAAAATAAAATTCGCACTAAGTTATAGGCTAAGCAATTTTCACGAAGCGATCTTCGAGGTCGCGGAAAGTGAACTGACTGAACTGGCAGGCGGGCAGTCGATATAGGACAATAAATATACCATAGAGTTCTGTGTAACGGTATATAACTTTACTGACAGTCGATGAGAGGTCCGACCCGTCTATTCGCATCTATCCCGCTAGTCACAAGCGCGTGACCTTGAGCGTACGTTTTCAGAAAGCCCTTTACAATCCTCCCGAACCGCACCCCTCGCCTACCACCGCTCTCCCAGCTCGAATCTACGGTTAAAAAAATTGGACTGTACTTTATTATTTGTGGTAAACATTTTATTTTAAGTAGATAATTTCTTTCTACTTGAATATACGCTTAGCTTTAAAGTATTTCGTGTCAAACCATTACAAAGTTTCTTTTTAAATAGGTCTTGAGAAAATTTTATTTACCAGGACATAAAGTTATTAACTGCTTCATGTACATACATTTAAAATAACATTATTTTTCAATTTAAAATTTTAAAACTACTGCAGTACAATGAATATATTTGTATTCCAAATACTATCTCCGTGAAAGTGATATTAATTTATTTAGCTAACTAATCATCCGTAGGTATTTAGTGCATTTGATTTTACCAATATGAGCATTTGTTTTATTTTACAAAAACAGTACACTACGATTCAAGGATAGAATTTTAACCTTTTCCTTAGTTATCACAAACCCTTATTCATAAGGCTAAACCTGCTCACAATACTATTTCCAGTTCAACATAAACGAGGTACAGCAAGATCGATATATCACTTCAATCCAGAAGTTGCATATCACTGACTGCATATGTCGAGATATTACGGTGAAAGAGTGGATACGTACGTCTAGTCTACTGCGGATGACGACTGTTGAGGTTAGTGGGACTCCCTAAGTGGTAAGTGCATATTTCCAGCCAGGACATAAGGGAGTGCCACCCATAGCCGTTTTGACTTGAGACACGGTCTTACCTTCTTCAAAGGTTTACATTACTGAAATATACAGCATGATATCCCTCCTTTTGATCTTATCCAGAGGTGATGCCAACCCCACCACAACTTCATGAATAATCTTGCCCATCAAGAAGCAAGTGTAAAGATAATTTTAGGATTACGTGCAACTGAGATATTTATCACCTTTCTGTTTGCAAGTGAACTGAGAAAAAAACTCTTGACATTTTTAAATGTCATTATACTTTCAAACTATTATCGTTAATCGGGTAACGAAGTAAGACGATATAATAAATAATAATATTTAAATTATATGTTTCTACCTTCAAACGAGCCAAACATAACATTTTAAGTTTTTTATAAGAAATGTGATGAGCACGTACGGACATTTTAAGAAGGACTTTCCGTTTTAAGTCGACGTTAAGCCTGAGAGGCTTTAAAAGGTTTGCAAGAATTATCACACTTTGAAATGTTCTTGTCATACTTTACACAGCTATATTACTTGTGTTAGAAAGAGTTTTTGTTCCTTTCAGGTGACGTTTTAATATATTTTTATTATTATCATATTTTAAACATTCTTACACAATATATCATCTTAAGTTTAAGAACACTATGTATGACGGCTAGTTTTAACAATAGGAAAACTAAGAATACAACGACAAAACTGTCAGATTTGAAATAATTTAATATCCAGCTAGAAAATATTGCCTCCCATAAAGTAATATAAAGGCATTTACTAACAATATTCCTACATTAGAATTAAACAATAATATTTTCGATCATTTCCGCTTAAAATAATTTTAAGGGAGAGCCTAACTTCATTGCTTTCCTTTATAAAATCTATAAAATTAATTATCTCATTGTCGTAACAAATATAGATAGATGTTATGATAGCAGACAATTTTAAGTTTAAAGAGTTGTACCCGGTGAAATAATTTTAAAGAAAGATTTTCTGGACCAATTTTAATTTATCTAATAAAGTTGTAGCAGGAAGTATACGAAATCAGACAATTAAATCTTATATGTTAAATATAAGCAGTCAACTGATTGTTAACCAGCTAATAATCTTAGAAATAAAAATGTTTAGAGGCTTTTGAACTTATTCGGCTTCCTAGTACAAAATATGTAAATATGTATTTTCTCGAACGGGACGTAAAGGCAAAACTCAACCAGCTTTTGACAAAGTGCTATAATCAGCTATTTCATGGTAAGATAGGATGTGCTTAAAATTTTTAGAAGTAGTTTTTACTATGAAATTCGAACCTAGTGTATACGTTACCATTTAACTTGGGTATCGCCATCAATTTCGCACGTCCAAGTTTATTAAAAGAAGTGGACGCAGAAATTGAGCCCCGGCCTTGTAAATGAAACAGATACCTAATTTGTTTTGGAGTTCAAATTTAACTTTACGTCATTCTATGGATCAATCAATCTTAGGTAGAAAAACACTAAACCATGCATTTTCAATCATTATAGTCATCAAATCTCACATTCCAGCTAATAACTAATGACGGTATGTATCTTATGGATTGGCTAGTTGAAAGTTTAAATGTAGTAATTTATTTATATACCTGCAAATATTTCATAACATCATTCACTTTCCTTCCTGATCCTCATGAAACTTGTTTCCTAACAGCTTTTTTTTAACATAAATTTCAATTTCGAATATGAGAAACGAGTGAATATAGAAATAAGTATAGGATGACAGTATAAAGACTTCATACGCTTGTTTTAGGGCAATGACTAATTTAGTGAAAGATAGAGTGGACTTAGAACTTATTTTTACGCTGTAAAGAAACAAAGCTCTGGAATTATATAAATCGATTCAATCATTGTATTATTATTTTAATGGCAAAAATTGAATGAGAAGTTTTAAAAAACTAAGTTAAAAAAAATTACTAAGGACAAATTTATATTTAAGACTTAACAATAATAAATTTAATTATTAATAATAAGAACCAAATTGAAATCAAGTCGAAGGAATGAGAAAAAAGTAAAATGGTACCTAAGGACAGATTACACTTATTCAAGACGAAATAGGATTTCCGTTTACGTGCGAAATGAAGCAGAAAATTGAGTGGTCTTGCATTATCTCAGTTAATGTAATTTTTCTTCACCATCTAAAAATTTTACACTTTTAATTGTCAAAACCTATTTATAATCGTATATCACACTGTTGTAAAAGTACATGTTATTCTAATCGATTACTTGTATCTCATATATAATAACTAATATATCATGTATGATATTACATTTTTCAATTTATGCTTATGATGAGTATAATTGTTTAATCATTTGTAATTCTAAATTTTTTGTTACCGAAGTAGTATTAGTTACAGATTTTAAATATTATGTGTTAGGATTGTTGTAAAATATAAAGTTGAAGCTAAAATCCAAACACACTTTCATATCTTCTGGGAAAAAACATTTTAGTTTCAAAGTAAATTTCAAATGAAAAATTTTTATGTTTTATTTAACATTTTAACTAAACTAGTCTGTAGAAGAGTCTAAGGTAGGTCAGCTGTAATTCTTATTGTTAAGGGAGACGATAAGTAAATAACATGTGGCAATAAATAAAAATAGCTTTTTTTTGAAAATTAATAAAATATTAAACCATGAGAATAAAATACTATTAAGTAACGGTATATGAAAATTATTTAAATTAAATGGTGAACAAATACATCCATTTATATTATAATGTGTAGAATACGAATTGCTGTCTCTGAACCACACTTGTTTGTTTAATTTTATTCTTTATATAAAGATAATTATATCTGAAGGTGGATGCAAACGGATGACAAACATTGCAGATAATATAGAATATACATATATAGAAACGACATACAGTCATGTTGCATACAAACACGATTCGTTGTGTGTTGTGTGCGGATGTGTATATCCATCGTTACCAATCAGACTTATTTAAATAATTTTAAATAGGTCTGTCACATTCCATGAAGTGGTATGCACTAGCAACTTTATGTTGCCTATACAGTCTTATAGGCTATCATAGACAAAAACAACACTCAGCCAAATAGGCCTTGAATACTGATATTTTATAACTATTTTCAATTAGAGCTAAATATTCCTGTATGGTGTTTATGTAATGCTAATCTGTCCTTAAACCATTTCTCAAATGTAAACGTACGCCGGTTTAAAAGCCAATCACGAGATATATTATTCTGTTTTTGAAAAGCAAAAGTACTTCAGCACCATGTGGTTTCCTTTGCAACAAAAAATCTACTTCACGAGATTTATTGGTAGTTTCCTTCTTTGAGTGCACTGAGACGTTTGACAAAGGGAAGGATATTTCCAGTATTTTTCTATTGCAAGAGATATTCTATTCCTTCAAATCAGTCATTTGTAACTTTACACCTATATTTCCAGAGGACAAAATTTATACTGGAGGTAATAAATTTTAAAACATGATTCCAAAAACATTCTTTCCCATCTTATGCCCCAAGGTATTATCGAAATATTCAGTTATATCACTAGGGAAAAAGATTAAGCTATATATCTGTATAATATGTTTTTACTAACATTTATAAATCCGAAATTTAAATATAGACTCTACTACACCTTAATGCACCTTTAGTGGTAAAACCGTATAATAATTTTGAATTTAAAGTTAATATATTCCCTGTAAGTAAATGTTTAATATTCAATCACTAAAACCTACCTGTATACATTTTGTTATAAAATTATTGTTGAATTTAATTTTACAAATTACAGATCTAAAATTATATGTTAAATTTAAATTTGGCTTCGTTTATAATATAGGCACAAAATATTTTACTTGTTACCATTAGAAATATTTTGGAATAATTGTTTGTAATTGCCATGATTCAGACAACGATAGCAGAAAGATCACCGATAAAATGCTCATTTGTGTATTAGTAAAATATATTCGTTAAATATTTCCTTTACATAAGGAAATAAAAATTAAAAGAATTCTTTTTTCCTCACACTAACAGTCCCAATGTTATACCTTATATACAAAATTAATGAACATTCTTATATAGAATGTTAGATCTAAATATCATAAACTGAACACTTTCCAATCTTTTATTAATGGCTAAGTTAACACAACAACAACAACAACAATCTATGTCTATAAGTATTAATTCAGTGTAATATAATATGTTTCAAGCCAGCTATACTAAGTGTTGAAAATGTTAAAAGTAATTTAGTACTCGCAGTTTTGTGTTTTAATATTAAAACCAGCAATGAATAACCTTCTGGTAAAGCAGTTAGTATTTTATAATTGAGTTTATTGGCCTAAACCTAATTAATTTAGCGATGATAGTGATTTAGGCAGGTTCGTGGTGACAAAACTTTGTAATAGTCAAGTCTTTGGGTAATTATCCGTTCCTTGTGAAACCAAGACTTGTAATCGTCCTGTTAAAGCAAAGTATATTTATATAGATTAAGAAAAAGAAAGATTGTGATATCAGAAAGATGTGTTCAGGATTATTTGTAAAGGCTATGTAAGTTAAAAACAGACAACCAGCGATATTCCAAAATGTCAGTAACTGTATTAATAAGTCAGTATCATCAGTACTGAAAGACTAAGATGTTATATTATTGTGCACTCCCTTATAATGCGGTATAGCGTAGTATGTAAAATCCTAAATTTCCTTAAGTATCTAAACTTTTGTAATATTATTAAAAACTGTTAGGTGATTACTTAAAAAAAGAATCATTTTCAACAAATTTTATTCATTTGACAGTATACTAGTTTTTATGTATGTTACATATTTATTAAAAGACAAGGATTGACATAAATACTTGAAGTACAAAGTACTTCATATAAATACTCGAATCTTTATATGTTATTAAATACACAGCTATCTTATAACATCAGTGTACGAATATTTTATAGTGGAATCAGAACTAGGATCTCTTTCAACGAGCAAGAGAAGTGCTTCGTGTTTCATTTCAAAGGGATATTTCTTGTTTTAGGGCAGGGAATAGCGAGCGTCTCCAATGCTAATAACAGCGTTTCAAGAGAAATCAGTATTTAAATTTAATACTCATGCTACATACCGAGTTACTTCTTCAAGTAGTATCAATAATGCATAAATCATCATCAATAAGTATATTTAGCTACGAGAACTAATACAGCGTCGAAATATTGCTTAAAAATATTAACTTCTTATAAACATTTATTAAGTTATAATTTTAGGTTTCACTTGTACTTCGCCTGTATCTTCATCCTCAACCCCGGAAAAAGTATTCATGCAAAATGTATACCCGTGGGTGATTAGAATAAGTACCATCCACATCATTTTATAAAAAGATGCACGGAACAACAGAGAGGCTGGAGAATATTTATTAGCGTGTGTTTGTACTTCTTTATTCTTCTCAAAAACGTACTGATCTATACGAGTATACTTTAAAGTTTGTAAGAAACTCCAAGTGTAATAGCTGCATGTTAACAAATATGTTTACATCAGTCTTATGCATAATAGCTGTGACTGAGTAAAAGCAGAATAAATATATTTGGAAATAAATTTAGTACAATCATTTGAGGTATACAAGTGCGGAGAATTAAAAAGAGAACGGAAATAAAATGTTATACATTGTGGATAATATTTTATATCAACGTATTCTTGCGTTATATTACACTCTCTAGTTGCCAGAACTTTTATTATTTGAATAAACAATGGTGAATTTACAATGTGGCATGCTTTATTACAAAAATTATATTTGTTTTAATTATGTGATGGTGCATGTCTAACTATGGAATTAAACAGTGTGTTATTAAAGCCTATCACTAAGGAGGCTGCCAAAATTTCTCATTTATCTCCCTAGGGTGCAAACATATTTATTCTGCATGATTATGTGAGGGTCTAGCAAACTGACAGCACTACATCTCGAGGATGAAATTAGCTAAAGGTTTTTAATTTTGTACGCAGCCTCAGTGAAGCCTGGTATGCGACACATAGTGTGGTGTAATCCTAAGTTCTATTATATTTGCCTACAATTAAACGGTAAAACCAGTCAACTATTTCGTGTTTTAGACCATATTCAGTACAATTTTACTCTAATTAATGCTTTTAATATCATTAAGAATATTTTGCTCAGCTGCACTAAGCAATGTTGAGTCGTTAGTCTACATGTGTTTATATGTCAATATGTTTTACTATAAAAATTCTAAAGAGACTTTCGGAAATGTACGTAAAATTCAATATGATTTTAATTAGTTCGTTTACAAAATTCTTTGTACTCCCGGTTGCCATAATTGATACCTTAATAATGTAAAAATGTTCACCAATGCTAACCATAATGTCATGGAATGAAATTCATCATCATTAAACTTGATCTTAGGTTTATATAAGTTCGAATTCATAATATTGTTTGAAAATCAACAGTAATGAAAATTTTCGATCTTCGCTACACGCAGCCATTGACCGGATACTACTAAAATATGTATTACTCCATTATTACTTGTTACTATTATATGATTGAGATGACTGATATGAATGAGATTATGCGTGCTACCTATTGTATCCAAATAAATTAACACTTGGAACATGACGAGTCTTTCAGTTAATAATGTTATATACATATAGGGACTGTATTTAAAATCAAATTGCTTTCTTTTGTATGGTACTAAAACGGTTTCTTCCAGAAAAAAAAACTACTAAGTATGTAACTCGAATATAAAATCCCTTAACGTCAAATTAACAGAATTCTACTATGTATCATAAAGACGGTAAATATGTTATCAGCACGTGAAATCAGTGACGAAAAATGCTGCTTCCTCCATATAACACTATTTATATGAGTTACCACTTTCATTATTAGAAAAATACTATTAAAAGTGTTACATTTTCTCATGACTCCTTTAATCTGTGAATTACGTGCGAAGAACTCTACTCTCATATACTTACTTTCTAGAACCACTTGGCGTACAATCCCATTTCGTTGCAATCCTTGTTTTTGGCAGTGATAACATACGATGTTCTGAGTGGGATAAACTTTACCATTGCGAGTGTAGCAGATGTGTGAAGTAAAATGTGAGGCCAACATTTGTAACTCTCGGAGTTGACAACACTGCTGCGAAACTTCTCTCCTCCTCCCCTTTCCACAAAACCCACCAGTTGTGCTTGCAACTATTGTAAGACAAAAAACAGTAACATTGTACTGTTACAATAGAGACAATTAAAGCTATTTATTACCTAAAGTCCTAGAACTACATATTTTGCATGACTAATATGTTTAAACTCTGTAAAAACTATGTAATTTTTCAAGCACAACAGTTTTAACTGAGATTGTTTTATCATTTTATAGGTACAAAAAAACATGGATAAATAAAATTTGTATGCAAAAATAAATTTAGAGTGCTTGAAAAGTGGAGGTTTGTTTTATAACAGACACAAAGGTGGTTAAAGATGTACAGAGGTCTTTCATATTGGTTTATTAAAACGAAATTTAAATTAATGTTAAAGTAATGTTAAGGTATAAAGTAAGTTAAGGCAGGCTAACTGCTTCTGTTTGCTTCTTAAAAGATTAAAGTTAGCTACTGCTAATGTTTAAACATAGTAAGATTTACTTTTCATTTTATTCTTCTTAAAAGACTTCTTAAAAGACACATTAATTATGATACGTAAGGAATAAACCTAACAATATTGCCCGATGTGTTTATTTTCTTGTAATATTGGACTTGCCTAAATACATACAATTACATAGAAAACACCAGAAGATTTACAAAATTAAGGTAACACTTGAAATATTTACAAATAATTTTAATGATTTTTTATTTCTAAATTTTATTTTCCTAAACTGAACAATTTCATGTTATATCATATTCAATTGAAAATAAATTATCAACACAGTCATGTAGAATAAAATAGTTTGAGGAATCTTTAATAGATTCTTGTAGCGATGTTTTTCCCGAAGTAGTGTACCAAATTATAAAAATTAGCTCAGATTGTTATTTTTTATCATAGAAAAAATATTTTCCGAAACCGAAATTGAACCCGGGTCCTAGGGATGATAAACTGAGACGATAAATTATAAGCTACTAAAGCCAGCAATATTTAATATGTAAAATGTGTAACATTATGATCTCTGTACTTAAACATAACCTTGTATACTAAATCTTCATTTTATTATTTACTTTTTGTAATAATAACAACATCAAACATTTTTTTCTGTAGAAACTTCAGAAAAGTTCGTTATAAGTATAAATATTCTCTAAGATAACGTACAATCAGTTCTAAGGCACCCGCAAGTATATAGAACTGTGAAACAACGTTTCACGTTGTTCAAAGGAAAGGCGGGGCTATACATTGTGATAAGTTCCCTTTACCAGCACAGAGTCAAATCCAGAACTACTTGTATTCAACTATAGTGTTACAGTTTTCCATTACTTTACTCAGTAATAATTTCGTTTCATTCTTTAGTTTTTAGGAGAACAGAAGCATAGTATAGCAACTAAAAATATTTTACTATACTAAGAAAATGATTGTAAATATTACTACGTGTTCACATCTCTCTAATAGTATAAATTATACTTGTTTAAATTCACTTAACATACAACAAATACAAAACAATCCTACAGGAATCATATTTTATTTGGTAAAGTATTTACATTTACACTGTTATAAAACCAAAAACCATCAATGCAGTGTACATACCATGAAAATTAAAAACTAACAAAACAATACTGACATGCCGAAACGTTAAAATTAGAAAACATGACGAAAGTAGCATTTTTAATTTCAGAAAACTCATATAAAAATAGTCCGAGGAAAATACAATATTTATTTTTAAGTTAGACTAAAGAGTGTGTGAAGGATCTCATTTATTATGTACCAGTGATTATTGTATAACGTGATTAACTCTAGATTTGTTTCTTTACTGCAATTCTGCGTGATTCTTTGAAGCAATCAATTTGCATAAAAGCTGTATTATTATAGTCCTTAACGCAGGCGAGTAAAATCTCTTATTAAAAGTTACGTTTTATTCATTAAACACTATTCCACTATAATGATGCATATTACGCTTCAGTTTGAATAACATTGTTTTTGGAGCCCTCAAGTATGAGAGTAAGTACCGTCAAATAACTCGAAATACTCGAAGTATTAGCCTCCAATGCAATATCAAATTTGTTTTCTGGTACACACACTTTAAAAGATCTGTAAGTCACTTAGCTTTTCATTCTTCACATTCAATTTCACACTCAAATATATCTTTCAAATAGGACGAAAGATCCTCTTTACCTACTTCTACGAAAAGCCGAGACACAAAGAGCCATTTTTTACAAGTCACAGTTTTAATAAAGCAGTCAGTTTTTTACCAATTATAGGCCTAGGCCTAATGTGTCAAATAGGCCTAGGCCTACTCTTGTCCACAACGGTAGAACTTAGTTTGTTTGGTTCATTTCTGTTGGCAGAAGAAACACGTCCTTTCCTACCAACAAGAGTAAAACTATCCTTAACATTGGCTTTGGTGGCAGCAGCAGAATCTTTGTCGATAATAAGGCGTCCTTATAATTAATGCTAGACTGAGATTTCTCATTGCTGTCATGTGTAGATGTTTTCTTATCGTCCTGTTTAAAAGGTTCAGAATCACTTAGGTTAGGATCATTTGAGCTTAGGCCATGGCCGTTGTCAGATTTTTTAAAATTGTCGTTCGAGTATAATGAAAGTGAGTCCAACTTACCGTTTAATGATACGTTATCTTCAACCACTCCTTTTACGATATGTAAAAGTTTGTCAACAGCGATATGTAAACTCAAGAAATCTTCTACGTCAACACTTTTATGAATGATGGAGCTAACCTTACTTGAGCAGGACTTACAGTACCACGCAACTACGTTTTCCAGCTCTGATATTTTTGAGTATAACTTCTTTGTCATATCTACACATTTAATGTGAAACCATTTTCCACACATTCCGTCACAAAGCAAAGCATCGTCATTATTATTAACTAAATAATCACAGCAGCCACACTTAGAGTCTTCTCCACCCGCCATGACACTTTTTTTCAACAACAACTTTGAAATTGATAAAATTATTTGAACAACCTCTTTTCTTTAATATCTGCATTACACTATTGATGTAGCTCTTCATATTTATTATTTGCTAAAATCAACAGTTAAATTTACATATTAGAAAACATTTCTAGTTTTACTACTGTTCTTAACAGTTATTATGGAAATGTTTCAAAATAAGGAGTTTTTCTTTAAAGTGAACTCTACAAATTTGAAACTAAAAGACGTAAATAAATTTCAAATAATTGTTATAATTAATGTAATTACTACAATCAGAACAAAGGAACAAATACTAATAACTCTTAATTTTTAGAGGCCTTCCCATAGCAAGGCTATATTTTTCAGATTAATCTCAACAGTCTTGAAGACTCAAAGATGTGTTATTATTAACTTGATTAAAATTAAAAATTATCAATACAAGCTCCATCTTTTACAGTTCTTAAATTATTCAAACATATGATCGTGATGTCCATATTATAATTTGTACAAAACACTACATTAGATACAACCTCATTGACTACCTGCTGAGCCTAAATTGAGTTTTAAACACCAGTTGGGCATAGACTGAAGGGAATTATAAAATAGAATTAAGCTTATATGCTAACCTATTTTAGGGTTCTAAAAATGTGTACAAAACATTTCAATACAGTCTGTTCATTTATTTGTACACGATTCGGGAACACTCGTACAAACGCTTACCCGATCTCACAGACCGTTTTAGATGTAATTAACCTGTTACAGACTCCTAAAAAAAGTTTATAAGACTATAGCCGTGTTAGTATGTATGATATAACACTGTCATATTAAAATAATAGAGACGGTTAGTAAGGAATGGCTTCTGATATATTCCATTACGACACAACACCAGTCAAGTAGGTGTCAATAATTAACAGTAGATTGACCTCATAGAGTTACCTGTATGATATAGGTTAAATTTTTAGATACAAGTAGAATAGTATCTACAAATATACTAGCATATAAAGTATATTTACCAGTAGGGTTGAATTATATTTGTATATTCCAGAAAAATGGCCTCATACAACTTATATACCAGTAAGATACCTGTTTAATTGCCTAATGGTTATAACATTAGGACACAAGTGGCATTCAGAGATACGACTTGGATTGGCTCTTAGATCTTAATCTAATGTAAGTGCATTAGACGTCAGGCAAACGTTCTATAAAGTTTTAGTTAGTTTTGTATGTTATGTCATTTGTTTATTTTCAATAGAATATGGAATGAACATTTACTATAATAGATCTGTCCCTATTCAAAGGACCTTGAATTTAGCTCCTAATAAAAGTAGCATTGCACATCAAAATAATTATTAAATCATTAATGTGAATAATTTAAAAAGAAATCTTGCACAGGTAGTCTTCATATTGCTCCTGTGAAAACGTACGAAATATGCAAAATTAAAACGTCTACACTTTTTTAGATTTTAAATTACAAATTTCACTTGACTTAAAAGGGTTTAACATGGTTTTAATTTACTCAATGCATAATCTTGATCACATGTATATGCATTGCCACCATTTATAGTTACCGCTCCCATTGTGTTCCATTACATAATACCCAGCTGGTAAATTATGAAATTAAAAAACTCTTAGAATTGTTTGACATATACATAATACAGCACAACATGACCCAGGATGAATTGAAAATGTTTATGCTCTAATTCTAAATTAATTATCACAAGCAGCACAAATTTTAATTATTTACGCCCACTGATCCGAATATCTGAGCAAAGATCAAATTTAACTCGATTTCACAGACAGATGTCGCCACTTATAAACTGAAAGGAATTTTCCTTGTCAAAGGATTTCCATCGATAATTCATTTCCACTCTCTCCAAAACTGATTAGACTGCGTTGATTAAAGTGGCTTCCTCCAGTATTAAATGTGTTTTTACTGTAAGATCTTTTCACAAAACAGTACGCTTTTATATTTTAACAATACAAACAGGATGAAAATCAGTTGAAGTTTGACTACAAAAGTGTTTGTGGATGTTTAAAATTATAACTTTCATAAATTCTTCTAGTAAATATTGCTGTCTCTTGTACCTAATGATTTACCATCTCAGTTTATCATCCTACGGACCTGTGTTATCATACCGCTTTGGGCAAACAATTTTTGTACGAAACTAAATAACCATCTTATCAAAGTTTTTTGATTTTGTAACTAACGATTGAGCCACTGCTGTTACTACACCACTGCTGCCAACCATATTATTCTATTAAGCCATTTATATGGTCAACTTTGTCTGGAAAAAGAATAATAAAATCAAATGTATGGATATTTGTTTATGGCAACAGCTGATGATGTTTCTTTATCACCAAAAATATTTAAAAAGGCTGTGGACGTGGGTGCAAATATAGGATTGAGATCATCTAAAAGTATCTTTTTCTGACCTAAGTAGAGAGAATATATACTCAAATATATATATATATATAAAGTTCTATAAAATAGTACAGACTTTGTTCAAAATTTGGGTATGAGTACTACTAAAAAATTAATATGATTTACTGTGTTTTCGAGGTTGAGTAGAACAGAGGGCTACAACAGCCCAAACTCTGCCACAAAATAAACATTTAATTTAATTTAGTTTTTTATTGTACTGCGTAACATTAATGTGATCTTAATACATATTTCTGCTAATTTCCACTTAAATAGAAAATACGTACCTCATAAGATTAGGTCAATACAGTTTGCATCAAGCTTTATATTAACAGATAATCTCATAAAGTTATTTTTGATATGGCCTTTTATAACTCTTCTTTTATTCTATACGGTTATTTACAAGAGTAGGCTACCTATGAGTAGTTTTTTACTGTACAGAGTAACGTAAATATATTAAATAATTGTTAAACCAGTGTTATCAAACTGGCTCTTAAATTGGCGATTATCTGTCTCAATGTTTGTTGGCGGAAAATCAAATAATTTATTTAAGTGTCAAAGAATCACTTCTTAAGAGTATCAATCAATATTCGTGAATTGTGATATGAGACAAATGATCTATTCTAATTTTGAACCCATTTGATTCTCTCCCGTTTTGAATTCCATCAACCTAGAACTGTTGGAAATCTTTTTAGGAATAATAATTCCTCTAACACTTTAAATTGAAACCGGATTTTATACTCTTATGTTGACAATTGGCTTCTATACCATAAGAGATAATAGTTTGTGATGAATATCACATCTTATTTCTCTAAAAATTATAGTTTTTAAAACATTGAATACCATGCTGAAAAATATATCAGTGATTAATCAGTGAATTATATACATGCGGTTTAAAAAATACTTAATGTTTCTCCGTTTTGGGTTGAGAGCATTTTCGTTAATATAAAAGGTATCCATTAGTTAATCAATGAATTTTGTCTTTAAATACCTACTGTCCATAAAGAGTATTCAATTCACATTAATACTGAAAATGTAGCAGATAATATATTCTAACCCGACAGAGCTTTATTTTTAAGTTTGTGGTTGTTTATAATCCTTATTTTTATAGTTTTACAGTAAAAGTTTTTGTTAATACAAATTGGTTTAGTATTACATTAAAATTAAATATTATAAAAAATAAGAACTCTACTCATCTGTAACCTACCTAATAGTATAATTCTGATTGTAAAATAAGCAATTTAATTTCAGTTAATAATATTTTTAATACATTAAAATATAAATAATAGTAATATTTTGAAGTTTGAAATAATTGTTCTGTAAATGTCAGATATAATTAAAGAGTACATGGTTATAATGCACTGGGAGAGCATTTCCTTGAAACAGATCTCAACACTACAGAGCGAATTAAGAGGATATGAGGGACATAATTAGCAAAACATAAAATTATTTTACTGAACTGCCAACGCTAATGGAATAGAAGATTTGCCTAATATTTACGTTAAGATGAGGATATCTATCTGACATACAGGTATACGTAACGAACGTTGAGGATATCCACTCTATATAAGATCACATGATTGGAGGCATCGAAGTCAATTGCCTGATCTACATATGTTCTGTTTAGAGGAGAAGCATTTGTTTTATATACAGGTCAATGAAAGTTTGAAGATATTATTCTGTGTATGAAACTATTTAAATCCAAGCATCACTACTTCACATATAGGGGAAATTTGAAATAGTGGCAATTTAGTTACCATTTTTCCTAATTTATTAAACATTATTTTTTTAAACCGATATAAATTTAAAGAAAAAGATATAGCATATTATTTTTTAGAGAAATGTCCTTGATCACAGAGTCTGTAACGCGTGTCTAGAAGTACATAGACTGCAGAAACAACATAGTACTAACTGCTGCGAATGTGTCATTAGAAATAAATTAGCAACCCATTAAAATACTGTATCGAATTTTGAAAAGTACATTTATTTATTTATTTCCAACGGTTCCACCATTTTTACAAAAGTAATTCAACAAATCAAATACTTAGCAATCAAGATGATAAATCATAATCAATATACACAGTCTTATGTAAGCTCTAACTTGAACAACATAGGCAATAACAGAGTGATATACTATAGATATGAATAACAAAAACAACAATAAATAACAAGGAAAATAACAATACAGTAACAGCAACGATAAATTAATAGTTGACCAATGCTATAACATTAATAAAATTTAGAAACTCAACAATATACTATCAATAATTAATACAATCGTAGCTGTTAGTTATTGTAAGTGGATCTGTATTAAGCATGTGTTATGTGTTTACATTTAATAATCATTAATCATAATCATTATCGTGAGTTATACTACAACAGTGTAATTTTGATTGGTCATTTGTGTTCTCGAGCCATGTTTTGTAAAATTAAAAAGTCTGATTTTCATTTCAAAACTCTTTCTTTAGTTAGTCTTGCCTTAAGGTAGAAGAAATGAACGATATATACGAGTATGTTGCAATATTCCATTCAGTTGTAAATACCGATTTATCAGGCCAAGAAACTGGCCGCAATGCTCAGAAACTTAGCTAATACTTGACTACAGCAAATAGTCTGACAGACCCCTCGTAAGCTAGGTTTATACACCAGATGGTTATATCATTGGTTTGCGGTAACCTTTAAAGTCGTATTATAAGATAGTGGATAATGAAAGTATGTCTTTGCAAATCAAATATGCAAAGTTCTACTTTATTTCGGTTAGACTAGAAATTAATGCCCAATTCAAAATAAATTCCATTTTCATCACTCAACCAAGTACTTGTTTATTCCACAAATTGTAACGCGTGCTTTAAAGATTCCAAGATCGTCTCGATAGCGAGACAATGATCAAAGTATAATAAACATCCAAGGTTGCATAGTATTATGATCGTTATTATTATTGTGTGCATAGTTACATCATTACATTATTTAAAAAAGAGTAAAACTAATATCTTGTTTATATATAGTTTATAGTTGAACCTAAACTGGGCACAGCAAAAGTCGACGTGTCACATATTTACTACCTCTTTTATGTTGGGATAAAACTGTTGATATCTAGGGATGGTATAATGGGTATGGTGATGACTGTTGGAGAAGGTGGAGCTCCCTTAATTTTTAGTCTAAAAATGGGGGCGTGCTGTCGCATACCCAGTTTGACTGGAAGAAGAGAACAGTGAGCCTTACATTTCTACCAAGATAACAAGACCTAGATATCAATGCAGCACCTTATATCCCTCCCTATGATATCTTGACAGGGGATGGTCTCACTCCTAATATTACCCATTCTGAATATGCTGTCACTCCTGAGCAAGCGAAAAGGTTCCCTTCAGGACTAAGTACAGGAGGTGTTTCCACAGCTTATTGTCCTAAGTGAACAAAAAAATTTTACAATACAATGAAAGCAATAGTGATAGATGGCCTACGCTATTTTTAGCCTTTGTTAAATTTTCTACCTACTATCATAATTACATGTCTTCAAAACTATTTAACATGTGTAAAGTAGACAATGATGTAGACATCTGAATCTATTTACTAATCCATCAATAATGTCAGTTTATTTTAATTTCCACACTTACTGTCGTGATCGCCTATAAAACATACAATTTATTGACCTATATAATAGGGTTGCTATATCCTTTTCTGAAGTTTTTGTGTAAATCGCGGCTAATACCTTGGTCTGAAATAAATAATTAATTGGTTCTCAATCTTGAATTTAAATGGTTTTGAACTTCTACAGAAAATACACACCTTATAGGTGTATTATATTTGTAGATATAATGAACGCTGCTTTGGAGTAAAATGTAAAAGATTAAGTCTCGAGTGTTGAGACTCATAAAGAAATTTATAAATTGAAAATTAATTTTCTCTACAATATTCTAAACCATATATTTGAGTCAGTCACAGCTAGCTAATATAATAGTTAGTTAAGACATAAAATATAATCTGGCAACTGAGAAGTAATGTATAAGATGCACAAGTAGGGAGTCTAAATTATGATAAACAAAATGGTTATATTATGGCAAAGTAAAATCTTAATTTCTAACATGATTGGTTTTAAAATTACGAAAACGCTTTTGTCTGCTCATGCTTTTGGCTACATAGCAGGGTGGCACTTTAATCAAAGCAGTCTATCAGTTTGGGTTCAGTGGAATGGGTTTATCGATGGAAATTCTTTGACAAAAAAAATCCTTGCAGTTAATCAGTGGTGAAGTTCTGTGTGTGGAGTCATCTTTACTTTAACCTTTGAAACTATCAACCTAGTTCACCTAGGAGTGAATTGAGCTTTAAAATTGACATTATTAATACAGTAACACTGAGGTTTTTAACGCTTCACGTGGTGTGGCGTACTCGTGCCTCTTTAATAAATATATTTCACAATATTGATGAAATTTGAGTTATGTAAATTAAATCAAAATAAAAAATATTTAAGAGACTACAATTTGTAAAAAAATCATTAATATTGAGCTCTACTCATTGGCTTTTTTAAAATTTATACGGTTTAAGCATTTAAAAGTTTGTATTCTTGTAGATTTAATAATAACATTCTGCTTGAACGCAGCAATGGAAAATACTCTATACTAGCAATAATATCCATCTATTCTAGGAAAGATCAGAAATCATTCTCAATCTCTGACCTGCTTTTTATATGTTTATTTTAAAAAATTTCTCAACATTCTTGTAGCGAATAATTTTTTCAGATTTTGTGCACCTATTAAAAATGTTTTAGTCCCCACTGTTAACTCTAACGAAAATTGTTGTTTAGATTCTGAGTGAGATGTATATGCATTCGTTTATAATTAAAATAGGGTGTAATAAAAGAGATAGTTAGTAATCTTAAAATGGAAGACGCCACTAATTCTCCAGCTAAGGTAAGTATAAAAAGGTAAAAGTAAGGGAGAATGACATTTGTAAAAAAGAACCTGTACTTTTTCTCACTTTGATTGAAGGCAGAATGTAAATTTACTACATGTTTGACGAAAGGCGTATAATTTACTTAAATTATATATTGAACAAATGAAATCTTTTGATTGTCATGTCTCATATATTTTTGGTCTTAGATCTATTTTCCTTTCACCTTGAAGGTGACCTCGGAATATTTGGAGACCAACAGTTGCAGTATATAAAAATCCATAATGAGGTTCTTGTACAGATCATATTGTTTATGTCAAATTAAAGATTTTGATATCTGTATAAAAGCATGGACGTTGGAAAATTCATCTAATGTTAGGATATTTTCACCCATGTGTTATGGGTATTAAGTACATATTCGAAAATAATAATTCTAGTAGTAACACATATTTATACCTTTAAATTTAAGAAAATTATTTAAAAAGTATTGCATTAAAACAACAGAAAGAAACATAGTTTTGGTTAGGTTTTAAATATTTTTTTATAAGAATATTTAACAACCAATTCATTTGCTTACCTCCTCAGGACACCTTATAATTATGATCTGCAAGGATGTCTGTTGGCAGGCTACAAACAATCTTTTTACATTTTATTGTAACCTATTGACGATAGACTTTTCCTACTTTTAAGTTATAACTACTCAAATAGTTATATATCTTACTTACAAAATATTATTTATTGTTTAGGTCCTGTGTCGCTTCAAATACTTTGCTAAGTACTACGTTTAAGGAGCATAGCCATGTCTGTAATATTACCAGAAAAAAGGTTGGCCAAGGCAAAACAAGCACTTCAAACAGGACATATTTTCACAAGTAAAATAATTGATATTCAATGTCACTATATATTTTATATTAATTTTATGCGAAACCATGAAAATGAGAAATCGTAGACTAAAATATTCAAAAGAGTATAAAATATAAGTTTAATCTCATTGCATTTCAAAATAACACACCATCACATACAAGTATTGATTATAAATTGTAACAGAACCTAAGACAAGGTTATTATACAACACAAGTTATGGTGGACGCTTATTTTTTTACAATAGTCATCCAGTAGTTTTCCATCGATTGAAAGATCATTCACTCAACAGGATTATCCACTAATCCATTTGGCGAAAGAGACTAAATTAATCAACCGAGTTAAACTACCATAGCAATTTGAAACTAAAAACGAACAAAGACATATTACATAAAATATCTGTATATCTAGATGTGTAGTACCCTCCAGTTCAACCTACAAATAATACTGCGAAAACTATATCCAAGCAACACTAAGGATGTCCAGGACAGTCATGTACTAACCACAGATGTTAAAGATGTGTACAAGCGAGTATCTATATGTCTGGTTTACTGCGATATATAACTGTTGGATTGGGCGGAGCTCCCTCAGTGTTAAAAGCAGTTGCTTGCCTGGACATGAGGAAGTGCTTTGCTATGTCCGTTTTGACATGAAAGGCTGAATGAGAGCTAAGGACATGACTAAAATACAACCCGCTATAATTTTTGAAGGGCCCTCGTCAGGAGAAGTCTGCTAGCCCAGATTATAATAATTATTAGGTAAAATGAGAAAATTATTCACATATAGATGTAAGTGTAAAAAAATACTAACATTTTTATCAAAACGTATTTTGATAATGAAGAGACAAGTGAATTTATCTTATGTAAATTTGTGAAAAATCTATTTTTTAATGTTAGATTTACCTTTATGAGTTATGAAAATTCCTTTACTAGTCGTTATAGAAATACTTTGCTAGTAAATCGAATTATTTGTTAATAAATTTCGACCCAGCCAGTAAATTATTTTAAATATCTGAAAAATAACTTCTTCCTATTAATGAAAAAACACTGTACATCTTCTTAGAACGTGGTTATGAACTCAGTATATAAAGTTTGGTTTAAGTTCCGTATGTTTCAATGTGGTTAAAATAAATAACAGCATACTAAGTTTTTTCCATAGTGATATATTTATACAGAAGTATTGTGAAATAACGGATGGTTTTACTTTCAGAAGGTAAATCCTTATTATGTTAGAAAACATCTGTTAATTAAGAACCATTTCTAACTTTACTAAAAGTTATATAAACCCTTGGGGTCATAAGTGTTTACATTATACCTTATATTACCTTATACTTATATTTTGAACTCTATTAGCCCCTCAGTATTGATCCAGTATAATAAAGTTTCTAAAGCATATTTATTTCATTAAGACATCTAATGATAATACGAAGATTCACAAATGAACACAACTTACAATAACTTTTCAGCACTAATAATACATTCAGTTCGCACAAAACTCTGCTAATGATAGCAAGTAAAATACGGGCGAAGCGAGGAGCAAGGTTAAACATTTCCAATGAGAGTTGGTGAAGAATTCAGCCGTGGTGAAGTTTGACAACAGCTGTTCTTTGTTATAAAACAATATGACTTCTACTGATTTGTTATTTTCTAAGCTTTCTTTTATAATATTCTTAAATCTATTACACCAATTTATATTGATATTTTCTTATGAAACATATCGTGTTGGTTTCAATAAAATACAAGCTCGTTATATTACTTGAGTGGCATGAAAAAAAACTGTAAATTTATTTACAGTTATTTTAATGCCATAATGCAGTTACACATTTTTAAAATATAAAACATCTTTTTGAATTACTCTGTTTACTTTTTTATTTAAATTTTAATAAGATATTATTATTATTATTATTGTATAGAAACAATAAAAAATGCGTGTTAATAAACCTCCATACCAACTGTACAGTTTCTATATAAGGTAAAAGTGCCTTAAAAACCAATGTTGAAAATTATGTAATAAACAAAATAAATTTAAAAAATATTTCTTAATACTTAACGGAATGAAATCGAACACTTCACAGTTATTGCATAGATTAGGTTTTCTATAATACTGTCACAAAAATTCTTTTATATATATATAAAACTCGGTATGTGCTTGAATAATATTATTCAGATTCTAATTAGACTCATTGTAAATTTATTTGAGAAAGCTATAAAACAGTAGATTTTGAATAGAAAATAGGATAATAATTAAAAGATAATATGTTTGAATAAACAGGGAAAATATATTTCGGCCTCTGTTTTGGGTTCCTTAACGCCTGCTTTTTGAGGTTCTTTTTTATGCAAATGGAAAATATGCAATAGAATTATTGATATATAGTTTATATTTATATAAGAGCATGTATCTCGAAATATTCTCGTATATAAATGTGGTAGCCGAGATATTCTGATAAAAATGTATATGAAGAACGAGACCCTATGTAACTATTCAAGTATAACAACTGAGATAGTGTCAGTTCCAGGACTCATACCGTTGCCAAGTCACTAGTTTGTTTATTGTTCATCTTTCAGAAGTTTGTATCAGAGATTATACTTTAAATTCATGATGGTGTATATAGTGCATGATTTTACATAAATATAATGATATTTCGTATTCGTATTCAATAATTTAAGTATTTGTACAAACGATAATGCCCTACTATATATAATTTTCCTATTTATTTATTTTATAGCCCTAACTCCACCTATTTAATATAGGCATTTTTAATTTTCTTTTTTCCTTTATTTATATTTATTGTATTAAATAATACAAAAATAATACTGGTTAACATTTAATATTATGTTTAATTTCATGCTGGTGCGACAAAAAATTATATAAAAAATTAAAATATGTCTCACACTAATATACAAAATCTTATGTTAGTATTTATACAATTAATACCACTAATGTATATTTGACTCATAAGGGCCTATCTCCTGCAGGCTGGAAAAACTTATTGTCTAAATTTTCACTAGATATATAAAGAAAAAACTGACATACAGTATTCACATTTTTTTTTTGAATCGCTGAAACATTAGTAAACATTTTAAATTGGTATTATTGATTTGTATTATGTTAATGTTTCTCTTTTCCCTGTTTTACGTTTCTTTTATATGATATGTCATTTCAGCAAAATTTTTGGACCTATAAATTAGAATTTGCAGATGCCTGTACATAAAATATTTTTGTCCTGCAGCTCTATTACAAGGCTCAACGTTCCCTTTTAGGTTGAAATATATTCTATGGCCTGTATATATATATATATATATATATATATATATATATATATGAAAACACTTGAGCTACATTTACTATGATGAGATTCACTCGTGTAACCATTTATTTAATTTCACGTTAAATTTACTCACTAATCATATTACACCAATGTCAGAAGCAGGTAATGGATTTATATTTTAAATTAAGAGAAATGTGATTGAATAAAGTGTTTACCTGCATACTTGTAAAATGTACTACTGTTTTTTTCTAAATATATAAATCGCTCCCTATATAAGAAGGGACCTGTATAAAAATAAAAACATGGGATATGATATTAGTAATCTTCATTTTAAGTTATTAAACTACTTCATTGTGTTTGTGATACTGAGTCAAACATGAACTGTTGTTATTTGTGTTTTACTGAAATCCTAAAGAGACTAAAAATTTGAAATTTACTACATGATTAATATTAGAAACTATGATTAATGTGAGCTAAATCAGTGTCTGTTAAAATCTCTCAGAACTTGACTCTAAATATAAATGATAATATATTCTATTTGTTGTATAGTATATACTGTTATGGTTAAAAGTATGGATGCACTCTGTTAAGTTTTTTATGGATAAATATGGGGAGGGATAGAACTCGTGACATCACTAGGTCAAAAATGTTAAATAAAAAGACCCATTAAGTCACATTTATGGCCTTAGTTTAAAAGTCAACCCAGAACAAACTGGCAGCTCATTCAAATTAATTAAGTTAAAGCATGTATGGATCTTACTTCAATGGACAAATAAAGTAAATGAAAATCAAAAACCAAACTTTAGAATAAAACAGCGGAACTCTAAACCTAGTATTATTTTTGGTTACAAAATCAAACCAATTCCCAAAAATGAGCTTTTGAGAGGCACTTTGTAATTTTTACTTGTAAAGTTACGTTTGCACTAATATTAATAATTATGTTAAGCAATAAAACGGCTAAAACTTTTCTAACCTGTGTTTTATATCATATGTTCAAACTCCTGTCGAAGGACAGTTTAATATTGTCCAAGCCCGTTTTAGAAACGAAACTGCACTCTGTATGGATTCACGTGGGATTTTTTGAATTTGCGCTACTATTCTCCCTAAGGTCAATAATGCACTGGAGATTCATTTTTAGACGATGCTTTTAATGTGATTGCCACAAAATAAATAAGTGGAGACGGATCGTACAATTTATACTGATACTCCATTGATTCCAAAATTGATTGGAAATTAAAAGTATAACTGAAGAGGCACATTGCTTTTTTTATTCATGACATTGTTATCTGGTTTTGATATGCGATACCATTAAAAGTTTTGATAGTTTGAATCTCATCTATAAAATATTGTTTGGAAAGAACTGTCAGAATTAGAAGAGTATTTATTCACTGGTAATGGTATAGCTAAACATCAAACTGCTTAAAACCCCTTAAATGTTGTTTTCTTAGGGACAAAAAAGTCCACTAAGTCAATAAAAATATTCTTGTTTATCGATAATTACATCAAAAATATATCCACAGAGAAATGAATAGCTTTTATTTAGGTTACAAATTCCAACTTTACTATATTACAAGTATTATGCTCTGCTACACTGACAGCTTACCAGGCCGACACAAGCTGTTTATATTGAAAACTGATAAACTACAATCACCTGATATCATCAGTGTGCTGTTGACAACCTCATGTGAACATAAATCTGATTATTGCATGGAGTAAAATACTTATTTCAATAAACCTATGCTAGTAATATCCTGCAACACTATAATTTAGACTAAAAGTGAATTTAGCCGTGGTTCAAAGGTGGAAAATTTTAGGTTTAATTAATATACACAAAATGATAATTAACAACAAAATAAATAAATATAAAAAAACTATAATTGATTTATTTGTATGTATTTTGCGTTTTCCTTTTAATAGTTATTAAAGATTTTATTGAATACTGTTTCATTTTTAAAGTTTATTATCGTATTGATTTGCAAATTTGGTATGCAATTATTTAATTTGTTAATTCTTTATAAATTTTTTTATGTATACTATTATTTTATTTATGTTAACTCACTAATATATTATTATTTTAATATTTTTATTTCCCAAGATATTATAAATTTACTATTTCTTGAGCAACGGATTGAAAGTAGAAAAGAGTTAGGCAAAATCTAGTAACCATTGAACAATAATCTGATATTTCTGGATGAAGGTTAAAGAGACCCTTGCCACTTTAAAAGGAGAAGACGAGTAAACGGTTTAACCTCATATTACTTATTAGAAGTCAAGCATCGCCCTCTTTCACTGGCTAATGTTATAATTTTTTTTTATCTAATAATATTATAGCCAATAGTACTTATTTCGAAAGTAATAATAGAGGTGTTATATGCTGGTTAGGGTCAGTAGAAAATCAAATTTAACTGTAGGATGGGACATAAAATGTTTGTGATTTAGAAGAAATTTAATTATGATTACGATTTAAATTGTTGTTGACATTAAACATACAACAGAGTGACACTAGAAAATTTCTCAAAATACTCGCTTTTACGAAATAAGTAAAATTCACCTTAACGTATTCAAACTAAGTCCCACTGTTTATACCGTACTATATCACTATAGTTTATAATCCATCGAAATATACCATGTTGTTTTATAAGTACAACGATATAAGTACGGTCTCAAGTAAAACATAAAATTGGCTCCATTTAATAGATTAAAATAACTATTTTCCTAATTATCGTGTTCCCTACAATTGAAACTGAGAGCTCTCCTTCTTTAGACAGTTTTCAATACAATCAGTGTGGTTTAAAAAAAAGTATTATATAAGCCATCAATTTCAGGTTATTTATTTTCATTTTAACCTTAAATTATTAGTTTTCATCTCAAGCTGATATGTAACTGTAGTATAGAATTAGAAATAAACAGTATATTATCTAATTCCACTTATAATAACAACAAATTAGTTATTGTTCTAAGATAACCCTGTAAGTCTCAATACCGTTCACTCTGTTTTATTTTACATTTCCAATTGCGTTTTGCATCCGGGACTGAAAGGTTTGTTCAAAAAAGGCTGTTGAAAAACAGTTAGTATTGTCATGACAATGTTAATAGAAATATAACTATTCAACGGAATATTTTGTAAATTTCAAATCAATATCAAGGATTTGAAACTGTATTCAGCCAATACTTGGCCTAAAAATTTCAAGTAATGTGTTTAAATGTGGCACTTGATGTATACAATAATTGAAAGGGGAATGTTTAGAGATTTTATTGATCCAAAAAATAACTTACGGTCTTGGAACTACTGCACGGAAAACCATTTGATTGGGAATGTCAGAATAAGTTAATGAGTTCACGTACCAAAATAAAACTTTTCATACAAGTCACATATACACTACGAACCGAATGGCGTAGTCAAATCTTGCTGCTAAAACTTTAAAGCAGCCCCTAAAGTACTATGAATTAGCCGTTTATTTCAAACGATGATATATTTTTTTTTAATCCTATCATCATTATGTCCTCTTGATAGCGTTTCGAGATGTCTGTCCCTCGTCAGTCGCGTGAAGGAACGCGAGACGCTGGAATAACGGATTGATCAACCGATTGTATGTCAACTTCTGTCTGTTTAATTTCACTTCCTGTCTATGCTGTTTACGCTCCTACAATTTATTTTTCTCTGATTAAGAAAATAAATTTGTTGGTTTTAATGATCTGCTTGGATTAAATAGCGTCTACTACCAGATGTACCTTCGGTGTAAGGTATTTGAAGTTCCAATCTTAGATTTAATTTTTTTGTCCCTATGAGAAAAATTTATCGTGTTATTGAAAAGTTGTTGCGATCATATCGAGTCAGTTCTCGCAGTTTTCAATTAAAATCCGGTCTATTTATTTACGGTCCTACAGTTGATGCTGCCCTGATTAAAAAATATATATTTGGTTTTAAGATTAACTTGGATTAAATAGTACCATATTTACCCTTTTTGTGCCAATGAATAAAATGTATTTTGTCACTTAAAAGTTACTGCACTCAAATGTGTAGGTTGCGCATAAATTCAATCATGGTGTAATAATTTATTTACGCATCTACAGCTGATTTTTTGTTGTCCTAACCAAGAAAATAGTTACACATTTGGGATTTGGAATCCAAATTGTTACAAAAAGACTATTTTTATATAAATTCATCTACCTCATTCGCTTGTGTTTAAGAAGAAAAGTGTACCATCTGTTTGATATTTCTTAAGCTAAAGTAAAAATCCCACACAAAAGGCAATAAAGCGAACCATTTCGAGTACCTTACATACAAACATTCACAGATTTAATCATGAAAGTGAGTTTTGTAACATAGTTTAAAAAATGATTTTTAAAGCTTTAGCTGATTAATTTGTCAGCGATTCTATCTAAAATTAAAACTAGATAGTAACTTGTTTTGAAAAATATTGTACATTGTATTTCTGTATTTTCTGAAATTTTAATATAAACAAATGTTTTGGATTCTTTGATTAATTTCAGCTAAAATTATCAATACCTGTTAGATATAATTTTACTTCCGATTACTTGTGGTAAGTCTTTTAATTAATTATGTTTTAAATTTGTTTAATATTCTGGGAAACTGTACTAATATTTTATTTGTTTTAAACCTTCTTTGGATATCTATATTCATAAAAAAATTTAGCTGATTAGGTCTATTCTTTCCCGAGATAAGCGCTTAGTACACGTTTAATGATTAATTTTTATATACAATACGACTGCTGAATCATAATAATTTGACTGTTGTATTTACCAGAAGAGATTAAGTTATCATTATTTCGTACATTTTATATACAATTTGTACTGGACGCACTAAAAGCTATTTTTTCCATATTTTTCGTTCACATTATTCAACCACATACCACTTGTTACACGTGCAATTAGTTTGTTTCTGAAATTTTATTATATTTATGCTGCAATAAATGAGTCAGTTCGTTTACTAACGTTCTAAAGGAAAGGAATGAAGTTAAGCTTTTCCTAAAATACATAAACTAAATTTAGATATATATTTTTTTAATTTTAACGGAAAAGGAAATTTTTGTGTTAAATTATCTTTTTATCGAGCACATAATAACAGGAAACTTTAAGTATTCTTATACTCTAACAGTTTTGAATTAGTATTCTTAACTCATAGTCATAATCATTAACAGTATCCTTAAACTTATCATAACGATTATTTTTCGAAAAGTTTTAAATCCCAGATTAAGATAAATACAGTAAAACGTAAGATTAAATGAACGAAAAGCCCAAAACACAAGTAATCTAGCTGTGTAAAGTACAACGGGAACATTTTAAAGCGTGATAATTCTCGTAAACCGAGGATTAACGTCAACTTCCAACAGAAATTCATTCTTAACGTACGTACACCTCCATCATGTTTATTATAAACAAGTTAAATTTTACTATTATATCTTTTTAAAGCTAAAACATAATTGTAAAGAAAACATTTTGATTTAAATCTTATTACTTGTAATAAATAACATTTTGCTTTGTTCTTGTTTTAATGATAGAAAATCTTAAAGGATAATAATATTTCGGGAATTTCAGCACGTTTTTTAGCTTCTTTTTCACTTAAGACAGGATGGTGATAAATTTCTCATTGCATTTAGTGCTACAAGGAATTTTGCGCTTGCTACTCAAGTGACAGTGTTCCTCAAACACCTCCGGTTGTAAAATCCACAAAATCTTTTGAATTAATCTTGGAAATTGTATTGGTGACTTACTTTGTCTAATAGCGAAAAAAAAATACTTTGAACGATCTGCATTGAAATCCTTAGCAATTTAGAGCGTATTATGATTTTAAAATTCATATAGTAATGCCATGACTTTGTTTTTGTAATAACAGACAATCCAAACTTTAGTCCATATAGAAAAGCCTGCCATTTAACCATTTTAAAGGTTGTCTAATAACCTAGACACTTGTGTGCTGTTACATTTTTATTAAATTAATAATTATGGTCTAATTTGAACGGTTGTCCTTAAAATACCTGATAACAAGTATAAACATTTTTATTATTTGTTTAACATAAAGGTGAAATATGTTACAGTATAGCAATTGCTAGTATTACATATATACTTTCAAATCACGTTAATACAAAAAGATTTTAACGGTTAAAAAGTTATTATTATTTGGAGTAACATCTACCATCAACTTGAGCGTCCTACATGGAGAGCGTCCTACGTCCACAAAAACATTTTAAGTAAGAAAGTGATGGGAGAAGGACCTTAATTGTTAAATTTTGTTTAAATAAACACGAATTGAAAATTTAAAATATTTGAAATTTTTATTAATATTTCAATGTAAAAATGCATACTTTTTTACAAGTTTTAAGATTGTTTTCCAATAAAACACATTCTTTAAATTCACAACTCTATGTAAATAGTACATACTTACAAAATCAAACATCCAACGTCCTTCAACAAATCAAAAAACATGTGAAACATAAATTTTTATATTACTTTATTAAACTCATTAGGGGTTACATAATTGCTATTAAATTTGGCATAATACTCAAATTAAGTAAAAGAAAATGATTCGCCTTCTGATTTCAGGATTCTTGGATCCGTTCGCCTTTTAAACAATGACATAAATTATTAAAATTCGAGAAGGTACAGAAACGTAACGTTTCTTCATTGTGGTCAAAATACAATAAATTGATCTTTTCCTATATCAGTTTTTCCCCTCCCTAACCCCATTACTAACTCATAAAACGCTGGATAAATACAGCTTTGATCTACCGGGTACTATTTTGATGTATCAATGAATAACATTTTTATTTAGTTGATCAGTTAAGAAATTCCGATTGAAAATCAAGTAACTGTAGCATTAAATTAAGGACCTCCTCCTAACTGGCCTTAAATGTCCAATCTTTGGTAATAGAATGGCAACTTAGCAAGAAAAATAGCAAGTAACATCTATCATCAACTTGAGCGTCCTACATGGAGAGCGTCCTACGTCCACAAAAACATTTTAAGTAAGAAAGGGATGGGAAAAAAACCTTATTTGTTAAATTTTGCTTAAATAAACACGAATTGCCAATTTAAAATATTTGAAATTTGTATTAATATTTCAATGTAAAAATACATACCTTTTTCGAAGTTTTAAGATTGTATTCCAATAAAACACTTTTTTTTAATTCACAAGTCTACGTAAATAGTACATACTTACAAAATCAAACATCCAACGGCCATCAACAAATCAAAAGTACTTACAAAACTTTTGTACCAATATATTATCTAAAAAAAATAGAGGCTTTTGAAATAAATATAGAGAAAAATTGCTTCAACTAAGAAAGTAGCGTCAGGTTATTGAAAAAATGGCAGCCTATGATACAGAAGTCCTATCGACCGTAACTTATTGATCAAGCTGATCTGTAGTAGGCTAATTGTCAGCCAATCATGGTAAAGCCTCTTTAATCTCATGCGGTAGTGAAAAACTGGCCTTATAAGTTCTGGTATAAAATATGATGACTGAATATTCATTCTTACAGTGACACCAGAATATTTTAAGATTGTAATGACAATAGTAATAACACTGGGTGCCTCTAAACCCTAACAATAAAGTTATATTTTTAAAGGACTTAAAATTTGAATACATAACAATTCAAATTAAAATTTAAAGGATGATAGTAAATTATTGGTATTTAAAAATTATATTGCTTAATATTTATAATTATAAATCACCTAAAACATAAAGACAACAAGATTCTGTTTCAACCGTGTGTATTTGTATTTTAATATAGAACATAGTCTATGCAAGAAGTATTTTTTATTAAGTAAAGTTTTTTTTATTTCGTGAGAACAGGGAATTTGACTTGGATGCCTTAAAGAAGTTTGAATTAATCTGCTGGGAGACGAATATAACAAATTAGGTTAATATCAGTTATTGAACTAGAGGCTTCTGTCAGGAAGTCATAATACTAGCTTTCTTTTGTATAAAAAAATTGATACGGCGATACTTTCAGCTTTACGATGCATTTTGCAAGTAATGACTATGCTTTAACAAAACTTTGTATCCATGAAGAAATAATTGATTCAAGTTCAAACCATAACCTAATTTAAATATGACTGATTAAAATAATACATTTGCAAGTAACTGGGTATGAGAAGTTGGATCAAAGTTCTTACAACCAATGTAAGTTATACTCACCTACTTATTCATTTAATGACCCATGTTATACCACGAGAGAGAGAGAGAGAGAGAGAGAGAGAGAGAGAGAGAGAGAGAGATACTTGATACTTGATACTTTCTTTATTTATCCTGCCATGGTTTAGACCAATGGTCCACCCCACCACCATGACAGGCAACACATATTCATATGTAATACAATGTTTGAGCAGTAGCCTGATTTTACAAATTACATTTTTTATATCTATTATCTTATTCTATTTTATTATGTGTTATCAAACTCTTTTTCTACAACTATATTCTTATTTAAATCATATATATATATATATATATGTATAATTTTATCACTTAAATATACCCTACTTACAGTTAAGTTCTATATTTTACTATTTCCTTTATATGTTTATTCAATACAAACATAATTTCTTTTTTTTTTGCTTTTTTTGTATGGTCTCAATTCTAAATTCCTATACATATAGGAAAAAATTAATCTTACACAAGAAAGAAATAATTTACACAGTATTGATGTACTATGAACTTATAATTCATATCTTTCTAAAAGTTTCATTTTGTATTTTCTTAACAAAGCTGCATTGCTTTCCCTATCACTTTCCCGCAGTTCTCTTTCTAGTACATTCAATAATCTAATAGATGTCACTAAGAATGACTTACTGTAGATAACAGTTCTATGAATCGGAATTTGTAAAGTTATTCCTGAAAAACGAGTATTTCTAACATGTACATCAGTCATACTTTTGTATCTTTCAAACAAATACACTGGTTGTTCACTTTTAAGTACTTTAACTGCCAATTTCATTATACTCAATTCCATCCGCTCCTTAATTTTCAATAAACCAAGGTCTTTATAATATGGTGTTACATATTGATCCCACCTTAAATCATAGATATATCTTATGCATGAATTTTGCGCTTTCTGTAACTTATCAGTTAACTCATTATTTATGTCACAATAAGCTATATTTGCATAATCAAAAATTGGTAATACTAGTGTTGCTACTAGAAGCTTCTTAATATAAATTGAAGGATTAAAGCTCAATTTTCTAAATTTATACAAACACTGGAATACCCGCCGAACAATATAAATTACTTGTATACGCCATGATAAATCAACAGACATTCTTAAACCTAAATTGACAATTGAGGTCTCTAAATTTAAATGTACATTGTTTATCATCAAAGGTGTCAAACTGTTAACATCAATGTGAGGTAGCAACCTTGAGGATCCAAACAATACCGGCTTACACTTTGTTATATTAAGCTGTAATCCATGATCTTTACACCATGTATGTAATGTACCCAAATCCGCATTCATACAGTTAACAGCATCATTTACACATTGTATATTAGGCCTACTTTTTAAATAACTGAATATCATCTGCATACATCATATATTTACAAAATATAACAGAACTAACCAATCTTATCAATGTATAAAGAAAAACGCAAAGCAGAAAGTGTGGAACACCTACAGAGTTATTCTTCCATTCTGATAAATTTCCATTATTTGTTTTGATCCGCTGAAGTCTATTGGTCAAGTAATCTCGAAACCAATCAACCACAGCGGAACTAAAATTGTAAGATTCTAGAACAGACAATAATAAATTATGATTCACAGAGTCAAATGCACGACTAAAATCAAGAAGCATTAATAATGTTATCTCTCTGTTATCAATAGCATGTCTGATATCGTCTGTTATTTTAACCAGTGAAGTTTGTGTACTGTAAAATGATCGATAACCAGACTGATATTTATCTAAAATACTATTCCTAGTAACATAATTACAAATGTGGTTATAAACTATTTTATCTAATATCTTACCTAATACACTTAATATGTTTAAAGGCCTATAGTCTCTACATTCTGAAGGTGTTTTTATCTTTGCTAATGGTATAATAAGAGCTCTTTTCCACTGACATGGATAAACAGAATTATATAAAGAATAGTTAAAAATATGACACAACACGTCACTGATTTCTTCACAAACCAATTTTAAAAATCTAATAAGTATTTCATCATTATTTTAGCACATAATATTGTCAAAAAAACACCATACTTACAACATGAAATTAAAACTAAGAAACAACTGATAAACTTATCATACCCAAGATAAACAAAACACAAAACTGAACTGTAAGACAAACACCATCATTTTCAACTTTTCAAGGTCCTCTTCTCGCTTCACCTCAATTGCCGGATCTCCTTGATTCTTACGTAGGAAGATGCGTCCTCCGCTGACCCATACTAAAGTGTACTGTTTTCTCACTGCGACACAGCCGCGCAGCTCGCAGCAACTTCCTCTTAGCCGGCGTCAGACTGTGGTTGATATAAATCACAGAAGAATTTCCCAGTAGAAAGCCAATGTCCCTGGTGTTCAAGTTCCTCTTATCTCTTCTTTTTTGTATAAACATTTGCATATCAATATTTCGCACAAAGCGAACTACTATACTCCCTGGGATTTCAGTTGCTCCAAATCTCGTTCTTATTCGATAAAATTTGTCAACTATATTTTGATCAAAGGGGAAACTGATAGCCATAGACACCTTTTCAACCATTTCCATCACATTTTCTTTCTCCACAAATGGTATACCCTGAATTTCAACGGTATTTTCCCTTGAAGCCTGTTCAAGAATGTCCATTTTAAAAGTCAAATCCGATACAATTTTCTTGAGATTTACATTTTCCTGTCTTATGAAGTCAATGTCCTTAGATAATTCAGTAATTGATTTAAACCGCATCATCAATGTTTCGACCATTTTCAACAATCCAATCCGCATATTTTTCCATAGAATCCTTAAAATCAGCGTTTGTCTTTTGACCTCGTTTCTGAATGAAACTATCTCATTCATTATTAAAGACAGTGATACGATATCACCAGATAAGGCCTGCCCCGCAGCTGAAAATAGCTTATCAGATATCGGTTCCTGCATTCCTGGGATATCCTGAGCACACGGCTGACATTGCCAGGTTGCTTTAACTTTACCATATTCTTCCCTCGATTTAAATTCAGTTACGCATTTCAAATGAAACGATATTTTACATTTGACACACACACATTTATACGCATTGTGTGAAAATCCTTTGTTACAAGTCTCGCAACTTAATTTCTTATTAGTCCCTGTAGAGCTTGTGTCCGAATCAGTTTCTGAACCGCCTTTAACACTTTTGCTTGGAATCTTAGTACTTACAGATTTAACACCTACAGATCTAATAGGAGTATCGTCATCTTTCAACTGTTTTTTTTTAAATTGCACGAAACACATTTCCATCCAGAATTAGTATTCAATATATACTCATAGTCTTCGTCAGTAATTAGAAATTCCTTACCAATTTGTAAACAGCTTAGATGAAAAACAAGTGAACACTCAGTACACTTAAGTTTTTTCTCGTCTTTTTCAATAACACTATTACACTGATAACACTTCATAATGACTGAAAAACAGGAATAAGAGAGAGAGAGAGAGAGAGAGAGAGAGAGAGAGAGAGAGAGAAAATTACAGCTAACTATGCACTCAAGTTTAAGATGTAAAAAGTTTTGAACTATCGCGAATATACATTGATTTAACAAGTTAGTCTTATCATTAAACTTTTATTGTCTCTTATACACAGAACTTGTGGTCATTACAATAAGGCAAATAACTAACGTACTACTATATGTTATTAAGTGATCGGTTCAATTTTAATAATTGATGTATCCAATCTCATTTACGTTATAAATACTTTGAGTACAATATTCTCTTGTCGAAACCTTCAAACTTTAAGTACTATTATAAACAAAATGTTTTAGGAATTCAAACCACTATTAAACAGGTATTAAATTACTTGTGATGTAAAGGAAATCGATATTACGTGACTGAAAGAATATATGGAATTAATTAAGTGTACTTACACAACACTAAGCTGATTGCTTTTTACGATTTATAAACTTTGTCACTTAACGCTTACTGATGTCTTGGAGGGCAGCAATCACTCACTAATGTCTTATATATGACAAAAATACCTGAAACTTATTTTAAAACTATGGAGAACAATTAAACTTTTTGGGCATTTGTCAGGTATATTTGACAAATAACCTCAAATGTATCTTTTCTTGCTATCAATACTTGATTAAAATTTAAATAAACGTAAATTACAATAGTACGTTGTTTTTTTTTTATTAATTTACTTATACGTCATTGGTATTGGTATAGTTACTCTACAATAGTTCATGTCTGGTAAAAATCCTATTTCCTTCATAATCATTCCATCGTTAAAAACAAACTCAAACATATATATATATATATATATATATATATATATATATATATATATATATATATATATATATACATATACAATATTTATATTATAAAATAGCTAAAGATCAAACATAAAATGTGGCATGCTGTAACATTACAACAATCATTTAAAACTATGATGGTAAGATATTTATCTAATATGAACATGTATTTTTGCTAAGTACGAAAAAAAGTTTACCCTAAAGCAATATCTCATTAAATAGTAACCGTAACGAGCCGCATTGTTTCAAATGAACATTTCATGTTGACTCTCTTGTGGCTCTAATTTATATAAACAAGTCACATTATTGTGCTGACGTGTGTTGATTTAAAGTTAATTTAATTACGGGAATTGACTTAGTTGTAGAGTAGAGAACTCACCACATTAACCAATATGCTTCAATCATCGCATCACAGATATCTTACTAAGACACGTTTGACAAGTAATTTGGCAAAATACTTATTATTTAATACAAAATCACTCACATTATTTTAGTTAAATGCTTGGTTATTTTGTGCTTTATATTTTAAAATCGATTCTTTAATGCTGTATAAGACACTTGTGCTTTCTTCCAAGGGCAAAAATAGCAGGTTTCCTAACATTTTGATTTGCAGTGTTTCTTATAAGTAGTCTAGGCGGTCGTTAAGTCCACGCCTCAGATTGGTCGAGAAACGTTCACGTGATCCAAGACGGTGGCTTTCATATATCCCACTAAGGTGGCCACGTGTTCCGCACGTGGTAAAAGTTGGCGACGGTCTTTTTTTCCCGTCAAGACACCCACGAGGGTAAACATTTTGGTGTTCGTTGGGATTTAAACTTGGGTCCCCACTTGCGTGTCCAACGCTCTAATCACTTGACCACGGAGACCAGTAGAATGGTCCCGACGGTAATGAGGTAGGGAGACCTGGTGGAATTATATGGAACTTTTTTTGTCGGTGCGCTGCCTGGTAGAGATGTGGGACAAGGTGATAAGCTGACGTTTGGCTGGCAATTTTTTCAAACTGGCGGATATATTGTTTCGGGCTGGTAGACATATCTTTTCGGTGATGAACTGGCTGAGATATTTTTCCATGATCAGCCTGCTGAGATCTTTTTCTGGTGATGAAGGCGCTGGCTGTCACGCCTGGTGGGGATATCAGTAACTACGGTGTAATGTGTTTAAAAAGCTAAAGGTAATTTTATAAATGAGGTCTAATACATTTTAAAAGGAAATGAGTTATTGACTAGCGTGTTTTCTATATTCCCCATAAGTGATATAATAACATTGTTACACTACAAACATATCTTAAATTAGTTCGTTAACCTCTGTTACTTTGTTACTTTTATCTGCATTGTGCATTTAAATAGATAACAGTTAGCTAACCAGTTAACTTTGATGATATAAAACACAATTACAGGTAAGCAACCATATGTTTAGATGATGATATCTATTAAAATAATTCAAAGAAAATGCATTTACCATTCTCTTCAGGATGAAAACTACAAACTTTAGACACCCCGCTGGGACTAGAGCTTACATCTTCAATTTTCCGGGTGAGCACGTTAACTTTTACAATACAGAGCTCTAAGTTCTTATAATACAGTTTTCTGTGTAAAGCGTTAGGAAAATATTCTACAGTTAAGTACATAATATTTCAAAAAAAATATTTTAAATAATGTAATGAAACTTTGCAGCAATATATTTATAAACTGAACAAAGGTTTTGATATATTTCCACTTGTTTTAACCACCATTAGAGACGAACCATGCAGGAAGATCAGAAAATTGAAAATGTAAGATTATCTTGTGTCATAATTCATTTTAGAGATGGTTCATAATTGAATAAATAGTCAGATCCCATATTCAAAACGATGATTTACTCAGAAGCTGAAATATTGTAATTGTATGCACGTTATTAATAAAATAAAATTTGGTACGGTCTATAACGACTATAGTGCACCACTGTTTAGGTTCATTGTATTGTGACGAATATTTTGGAATTATTAAAGGTATTCCCGTATTTTCCCTGACTTCAAATACAAGTATTTGGCTATAAATATCTAAACTAATACAATAAGAAGGCAAAATTCTGCAACCATTTATTCGATGTAACTAAGATGCAACATTTGTTAATAAATCCATGAAAAGTCTATTTTTCAGCAGCATCATACTCAGACAAATTGATTTTTTTTAGATAAAATCAGGGAAAATATTTTTTATATTCCATGCTTATTACAGTTAAATAATTTTGAAAATCTAAATAGTAATGTATTAGCGACGAAACGAATATTTGTATGAATTAAACTACACTATTAAGTTTAAAAAAAGTAAATGAAATTATTCAATCCAAACGTTTGCATTTAACAATAGAACGATATCTTGCGTTTTGAAGCCTTATTTGAACTATTATATTATATACATAACGTACATAACTACGGTGAAAAAGGTTGATTTAATGTATATATTGGGTTTTTTCTTGAGTTTTCTTCCCTCCACATTCCAAGAGGCCAGTCTGCGTCAGCATCACATTTCAGATACTGCACGAAGAGGAATGTGAACTGGAGCAAGTTCAAAATTCACATTGAATCAACTCTTTTCACCATAGCTACGTTATCACGTGTGGATAATGTAGTCTATTCCATTTAAAGTATCTAGTATGTTTAACCACACATTGGAAAATATTTGAGCTTATGCCCTTAATCAATTTAAATTTGTTCAGCCAAATTTCATAAATACACACACCATTAATGTAAAGTGGAAGTGTTTAGTTTCTTACATGCGGTACTAAAACATATTCTGTGATAATTAATACGCGAATATTAATGCAATTTTACTAAATAATGGAATAAGTAAAAAAAAGTAGTTACGTTTATTATAATAGAGTAAATTATAACAGAATCTTTGACTGAAAATCATGATTCAGCCGGAGTAGGAATAAATTAAATATTGCATAAATTTTTCCTCCATTGTATACGAAATTTTTATTTCACGTGGAGCCTATTTACTTAAAGGATATAAATCACTTATAAGTTAACGGACTTTTATTACATTCAACAATAAAAGGAAATAATCTGTTCAACTTATGATATTTTATTAAACATTACATACATTCCAAAATTATATGCAGTGGACAAAATTTAAAGCAGCTACAAATTTTTAAAAAGAGATTACGTTATTATTTATTATTGTAGTAGGTGTGAGTACAATATTATTGTCATAACTGAAGAGCTACATGCTTAAGTTTAAATGGGTTATTACAGTTTATTTATAAACAGAGAGAATAATATTGTAAATTAGAACTTGGCCGCAGACTGTGAATGTCAGCTGTTTCATGCTCAGCTAGGTAGATAAATAACAGCTTACATATTACATACTCCTAGTAATAGTGGTGGAAATAATGTCACTTACAATGGAGTTTAGAAGAATAACGTAGGTACTATAGTAATTCACTAAATTTTATTAGACTATGAACATTAAATTTTGCTATAAGCTATGTTCCCTTTTATTACTTTGGTATTGAAATATCCATTCAATAGCAAAATATCTGAGCATTAGTGAAGCCTATCACTAGAGGCTTTGGTAAAATTTCATTTCTGTTAATCCTCTTGACAAAAAACTTACCTATAAACTTAAAATTTTGCGTGAAGCTTCAGTTCTAACATAGCAAACAGAGCCAGGTAACGACGAATCTCAGTGCATGGAATTTTGGGCTTTAGCATCTCGACATTGATCTAAAGATAAACAAAGAAAAATAATAAGAGATACAAAATTTTAGGAATATTAAATTCAATGATATGCCATTTTAATATGTGATATATGGTAGATTGACTTGCTCTTCGTTACAATATATTGCATCCTTCGATACTCAGTTGTATCTGTATGTCTGTATATAGCCAAAAATGGTTTTACGATGGTCCATATCCCTCTGCAGATTTACCTGAAAGTTAACAAACTTATACTCAGGGTGATATCACGAAATATAATTTAAATATTATCTTAACTTTCTCTCCTATATATCTTTCTATCAGCATGTGTGCCTGTTTTTCCACTAGATAACTCGAGAACAATTTCTGCTATGGAGTTGAGCAAAGTATATTACTCGACTGGTGATGTAACGTTTTCTAATTTACCTAAGCATGGCCATTGTCTCTGTTTGCTAATGATAGAGACTCTGTTTATTGAGACTTACGGAGGTCGAAATAAGCTGAATAAGCTGGATTGAGTCTCATAATGTTATTTGGACTAGGTTTAAAGACTACCTCTAGATTGTAAAATTAGTGAAAAGTTTATTGAATTTCGTGTTATGTCTTGTTAATTTATTAGGTAAATACAAACAAAAGAGAAAGCACATTATATTTAAAATTATGTTTCTTAAATATATTGAGCACTCCCTCAATATTTACGTAAGTTTTCCCCCAGGAGAGCTCACATCTTAATTGTTTATTCTTCCAGTTTAAACCTACAATGGATATAAACCTTTTATTATACCAGTTACAAATAAGTAATACCAAAGGTAAAACAAAACTGGTGCTACACTTATATTTGAGCGACCGTTTGGATGTCCAGGAACGGTACATGACCAATCTCAAGTAAACTTATATAGGGTGGAAAAGTGGATTGATTGGTCTGGCAGTACTTGTAAAAATCACTGTTGTAGTAGGTGGATCGATTTGGTCTGGTATAATTGTGAGCATAACTATTGGAGAGGGTGGATTAATTTGTCTGGTATACTAGTGAGGATAATTGTTAGAGAGGGTGGATCTATTTTTGTCAGGTATACTGAGGAGGATAACTATTGGAGAGGGTAGTCGATTTGTCTGTTATACTGGTGAGGATAACTATTGGAGAGGGTGGATCGATTTGTCTGGTATACTGGTGAGGATAACTATTGGAGAGGGTTGATCTATTCGTCTGGTATACTGGTAAATCTCCCTATGTATCCATTATTATTTTCTCCATTAGGCTTTTGGTAGCTTGCACACAAATTAGTGTTAGTACCTGCCCGATTTGGGCTGAGAGATTTTAGAAAATGGGACCTTTCCTTCTTCCAAGGTGGTGGGATATAGAGTCCTCTATCGTTTCTAAGGGTTCTCAACAGGAGTTTTTCTCCCAACCCATTCTTACTGATCCTGAATTCCCTTTCACTCCGAAAGTAAGTGGAAAGATCCTTTTTAGACTAAATGCAATAAGAGGTTTCTCGCCTTCTTATGGTAAGTGCAGAAACAGAAGCAGTGTTGAACATGGAACAATATTAAAACAACTACACCGTGAAAACTAGTTATAGGGATAGGTGATATGCTATCATTATTTCACGAAACCCTCACGAGTTGCTCATGGAGTAAGCAAGAAATAAAAGTCACCGATAAAAGTTTTAGGTGTAGATGAATTGGCTCTTTAACAAAGCTGAAAATAACCGTTAAATCCTTGTTTATTTTATCTGTTCAAGTTCCCTCCAGTAGTTAAACTGGAGACCAGGTGACTTACAAAAAAATCACCAAAACGTGACCGTTAAGGTGGCCTGTTTCCAAGAACATGATCACTCAGCGGTTATACATCCAAAAAGTAGTAGTGCTCAACTTCCTTGACTAGGTTGGGCATTAAAGCTTTTGGTTTTATGTTGCTCTTAGCAAGTTTTTATATGCTCCGCTTGGATAATCTACTGTTGAAAAATTTATTTTTAAGCTTAAAGTTACGTACGAACCTGATATATTTGTCACAGAAAAGCGTATGGTACTCGAAGTGCATGCTGTTGTATTCCAGTTTGTGTAATCCAAGATCAGACCCTGAACTCTTCAATATACGTCAGCAATTAAGTCGCTGGCCATTGT